>NC_040045.1:40925007-40949724 GCF_003713205.1 Coffea eugenioides | reverse complement strand
GTGGCAATGACAAGGGTTCATGCAAATGATTTCAATGACAAAAGTGTCTATATTGAGGCAAAAAGGAAGTTTTCATGTTCAATTGCTGTATTTCATGCATTTAAAGTGTTTCATGTTAAAATTATAATCATGCACGATCATGTTAAACTTGCATTTTATTCAAAGAATATGAAAGTAAGTGGATACTAGTGGAATGCAGAAGGTTGGCCAAGCAAATTTGGAGGAAAAATTGCAGAAAACCGCTTTTTTGGCAGCAAATCCGGCCATAAATCTGGCCAAATATTGGTCGGATTGAAGGCCGGATAGTCAGGGGAGAAAGAAAAATTTTTTCGGGCTCACTGGCCAGAATCCGGCCGGATTGTAAAAAAAAAAAAACCACTGTAGCAATCGCCAGTTTCTGGCCGATATGTAACAGCAAAAAAAAAAAAAAAAAACTGCCTAGAATCCCTCCAGCAATCCCTCCAATTTCTGGCCGGATTATGAACAGTAACCAGCGTAAGATGAATCCGTTTCACGGATTCCTCACAATTTTTCTCCCTTCTTCTTCAACCTAACTCACACACTAACACCTCAAACACACACCACTTTTCACCATTTAATCTTCAAATAACCTTCACCAAATCACTTTCTCCCATCCTCTAGAGTGAACTTCATAGTTCATATTCTTTCAAAAACAACTCTAAAGTGGTTTCAACTTTACGATTAGTTAGGGTTGTACCTTCTTGAATCACTCAATTGAGGCCGAATGGGGGTAAGTTTCTTGGTGGTTTTCACATCTTATTCGTCACTAAACATCACCAACCCACTTTGAGGTAACAAATCTTCACCTAACTTTGTTATTTAAATTTTGCCATGATTGAATATTTTCTATTTTTAGGCAATTTTTAATATGTGAAGTTATGTGTACTTATTTGAGCTTATTGATACTATTGGTGATTGTTAGTGATAAATATATTTTGTGATTTGCATTTATTGTATTTATTTGGTGAATTCTTGCTAGTTTTATGCTTAATTTGGCTTGGTGACAAAGTTGCATATTAAGTAGCCAAATGTAGCATTTTAATTAGCTTAGTGGGAGTTTTTGATATTCATGTGAGTAATTTAGATTACCTAATGAATGAAAAGGTGCTTGATTGAATGATTTCTTGAATTCTTAGATAATTCTAAAAGAAGAGATGAATTGAAGATGGCCTTAATTGATGAAATTCATAAATGCACTTACAATTTTTGTGGTTCAATAGTTTTTAGTAGTTCATGAATTCTCACGAAGGTCATTTATATTTTGGTTTGCTGTGTTTGCCTCCATTTTGAGATTACTTTTGTACTTGAGGGGATTTGATCATTGATGACAAAATGTATAAATGGAACTTACTTTGTTCGTAATGGTGGATTTATTATGTGAAATTAGCTTCCCTTTCCTTTGGATACTAATGCATATATTTGATTAGCAAAGATTAGCTCATTTCATATTTTTATCCCTTGAACATTGTATGGTTCCACATGCTTGATCATTTTTCTTTTTTCCTTGAATTGCATGTTTTTGTTTATTGCAACCTTTTATTTTTAAGAAGTTGATTTGTTTTGATTTTGTCTTTTTCCAGGGTACAATAATTAAACTCTCCATTCTTTCCCAAATAAGGTTGAAAATTCATCACTTGACCATCGATTTGGATTACGCAAGTTCATATGAGCAGTATTTTCTTTTACTCTTTATTTATTTTCCTTTTCTCACATTGAGGACAATGTGAAGTTTAAGTGTGGGGGAGGAAATATTTGAACTTGCAAATACTTTCTATGTGATGATATTTTGTGGATTTAAATGCTTAGAAATATTGGAATTGTGTTTGAATTATTTGCCATGTGGATAATTTGCTTGAAATTGGGTTTGTTGGCAGGGAGTTTTCATTCATTTATAAGGAGAAGCTCTGTAAAAAATTTTCTAAAATCTTTTCTAATATTTCACTATGGCCCAAAAGTTCTTCAAATTTTTGCATTTTCATTCAAAAAGGGCTAATTTGTTCCAACTTTAAATGTTTAAATTCTTCCAATTGTTGAAACTTTATGTATATTTTGGAAGGTTTAGTCCTCATTTAACTAGGAAATGATTATTATACAATTAGGATTTTTGCATTTTAGAAAGTATATTTGGTAAAGTGAGGAAAATTATGTCTATAAATTTTACATGTTTAATGAGATTTCTTCTCTTTACTTAATTTTGCAAGTGAGTGATTGATATAGTCGATAAAGGTTATACTCCTCCTTTGATTATTTCTATATATTTTCCTATGAGGGAAAAATAAAGAAAAGAAAAAAAAAGAGAGAAAAAATAAAAAAAAAAGAAAAGAAAAGAAAGTAAGTAAAAATTGTTCTACTCCAATGATTCTTGTACCGAGTAACCGGGGATTGGCATCTACAAATGTCAACTTTTGCGTAAAAAGGTATTTGAATTAAGAGTATGCATAGCAACTTGAATAAGTGAAATGTTGAGTAACCAGGGATCTTCACCTAAAAGTGTCGATTTTCGCGTCAAAAGGCATTTTCACTATTTAAGTAAAATTTGTGTGAATAAATTCCTCTTAGTTGTAAAATTTTGAGCAAAAGATGATTATAGGAGGAGGAAAGTTATAAATTGACTATGTGATTTGCTTATTTATGAAATTAGGTTGGGATAAGAAATTAAGTTTAACTTGTTAAAATTAGAGTATAATTATCTTTCCTTTACTTGATATTATGAGTATTTAGTGTAATTTGAACAATTGTATAATGATTGTTTTCCAAGTCATGGGGAATTAAATTTGACAAAAATGCATATATTGTTTCACCTCTTGAATCATTGTAGTTGGTTATATGTGGATTGCTTGAGGACAAGCAATGATTTAAGTGTGGGGGAGTTTGATAAGTGACTAATTTACGTAATAATTGTATGACTTTTTATATTATTTTTAGTCACTTTGAGTATATTATTGGAAGAAAATGAATCATTTTGGCTATAATTAGTGAAAAATGCTTTTAAATGATTAAATGAGGTTTTTATCACTTTTTACTTGGATTTTGTGCATTTTGACAGTTTTGATACATTTTCGTATTTTGGCTATAACATGAGTTACAATGATCGGATTGAGATGATTCTTAAACCAATTTGAAGATAAGAGATAGATCTACAACTTTGGTGAAGACATCTGAATCCAGTTTGAAGGTTTTCTAGGTCAAAAAGCTGAATTACAGTAGCTAATTTCTATTGGTCGAAGCTGAAACATGGCAGTGAGTAGTCAAGGGTAGTTTGGTCATTTCTCAGCCTACACAGATCCAAATGAGGTGATTCTTGATGCATTGGAAAACTAACTCAAAGGGATACAAGTTTCATGTTTTGGTCAAGAGCTAAATCCACTTTTATCATCAAGAAAAGTTCAGTTGAATTTGACGCAAAATCGGAGCAGAGCTGGAAATTGAACAAAAGTGCACCAAAATGTCACTATAGCAATCCGGCCTGAACTTGGCCGGATTTCTGGCCGGATTGTGGTCAGAGAAGGCTGCTTTTTACGCGGAAAACTTATTTTCACCTCCAACAAGTCACATGCAATGCCAAACATATGAGAACTACTTTGCAGCTGTAAAAGGGTGGTGTAGGCCTCATTTTCTTGACTTATTTCATCTTTATATAGTTAAAACTTGCAAGATTGAAGAAAAAGAATAGAGAGAGATACGGGAAAAGCTTGGAGAGTACAAAAATGTAGTTCTTCTATTTTCCTTAGTGTAGAATAGTTTTAGTTTTAGACAGTTTATTCTTTCTTGTATGTTAGCTACATGAAGAGGAAGATGAAGGATGAAGAAGGCAAGGAAATGAACTCATGTAACAAGGGTTACATTCCTTCTAAACTCGTTATCTTTTGTACTTGATTCTATTGTTTGGTTAATAAACAAGTCTGGATTTTATGTTATTTATGTGTCTTTAAAGTTTATGCCTTGGGTTTGGTTGAACTTTCTATGATTGTTAGTGTTTATTATTTGGTTATTTGATTACTATTATTTGAGCAAGTTATTTAGCACTTTGGCCCTTTAAATCATGATTAATCTGGTACCATTAATTGTGATTATCTAAGGTGTTGTTTCTGCAATGAAAATTGAGATTTAACACTAGTTCAAGAAGTGCTAAACATAGGGAGTACACTCACGAGAGTAGAGGTGTACCTATGTGGTTTTAGTGATTAATTTCATGTAATTTCATTGAAGAAATGAACTTGTAGCTAATTTCATAACCATGAGAATAGGTATGGATTAGTTATGAGTATAGTTGATTCACTACAAAAGTAGGTTTCACATGTTTAAGGAAATTACACCATACCTAGGCTAGATAGTAGTACTCAATGATCCAAATATAGCACTTGCATGAGTAGTTAGAGATACCACAACCTAAGGAGCTTTCATTTGTTATTTTCTTGCATAAGTTCAGTAGGTTTTACTTGTTGTAATTCATTGATAGTCTAAATAATAGAGAAGCTTTTGTAGTGCCGATAATTGCAATCTTCCTTGTGGGATCGACCCTTAATACCCTATACTCGCTCACGATTCGTATACTTGCGATAAATCACGTGTGGGGTATTTAGGAGTTTATAAATGTAAAACTTGATTGTGGATAAGTTTAATTGTATATGTATACCCCGCGCCCGTCAACACTCACTCATGACACCAATTATAGAACTCCAATTTTTATTATATGAGTCTAATAATATTAACTTGCAGAGTTATAGACTAAAAGGAATCAAATAATCAAATAAAATAGATGTGATAGAAAAGAAATAATGAACACATGTCACACTAACAACTTCACTAAAATGTCAAACAAAGGAAGAACCCAATACCCTACTAGTTGAAGACTCTATTAGGCAAATATCCTTACAAGCTGTCTTTTTATAACGATACTTGAAAAATAAGAAATTACCATACAAATAATTACATAATAAATTACCAATTAGCCAGTAGGAAAACTACTAAAAACTTGACTCTAGTAAAACTTCTACATAATTTAATGGGCAACTTCTAAACTTAGTTTGATTTTGCTAGCAACGGACTGCACTTTGCAAGGATTACACTACATATATGGCTATTCACAGGCAGATGAGATGAGTACTGTTTGAGAAATTCTTTTATATCTCCTTACAAGTTTAGAAAGGTTTCATATCTATCTTTATAAAAATTAGATTTCCCTTCCCCTCTTAAATTTTGAAAATCCTTTTATATTCCTTTGAATACCAGAAATTTTCATTTATATCATTGTATATATTAAACTTGCCCCAATTTTTTTACAAAAGGGAGAAATGCAGTTTTGAACCTTGATGTTTGGCCTATATGCGAAATTGGTTTCTAATGTTTTGATCACAACAAATTTAGTCCCCAAAATTTTGATTTTATGCAAATTTAGGATAATTTGATGGAAATTCAAAAATTCTAATGGTCAAAATTAATTTGCCATTAGTCATTTTGATTTTACATTTGTTGTCCCCGTTGTTTGGAGATTGAATCATTATTATCTATTAAGTTTCAAATAGTGATACGTGGGATTTTAGATCGAAATTACTTTACATGAGTACTATGAATTCTAGATGAACTTCTTTTCTTTCTTCTCGTGTTATTTTCTTCATTTATTCATGACACTAGTTTTGTCATAGCTTTCTTCTTTTTGGCACATAGTGTTGATCTCAAATTTGACATAATGTGTAATTATTTTTTGCATCATGAACAACTGATGGACCATATGTTCTTTCATTTTTACACTTACATTGATTATTAAACATCTAATTACATATCCTTTCAAAATATGAGGAATATACAATATATGTAAATTGAGTTGCTAATTTAATAAAATTTCCTTTCTTTTTTATTTTTGCATTTCAATAGGATATCAATGAAGTTTCAAATAAACTAGGTATTTTATAGAACTATTTTATTCAATGAAATTATCAATGTACACAAAAATTTGAAATAATTACTTTAAAACTTTGTTTTTGGAACATTTAGTTTTAACAGGAAGAAAAGACAAGACAAAACAAAAGGAAATTTTCAAAATTCCCTAAAAGATTTTAGATTTGGGAAAACATTTGTCACATGTTAATTTCATTTCGGAATCATAACTATGCCTCTAAAGCCCAAGAGATTATATTGATCAAAACTTCAAACCTTGGGGACTAAAAGTATAAAGTCAAAACTTTTCACTAATGCTAATTTGAATTTGATTGTTAGTTATTGTGATTTTCTATTAGTTTTCCTAAATTTGTATAAAATCCATAATTTTGGAGACCAAATTTGTTATGATTGAAACATAATAGACCGGTTTGATAGATGGGCAAAACATTGAAAACCAAAACTGCATTTTTCCCTTTACAAAAATATAGATTGCCCTGTCAAGCATGCATCTCCACTAGTATTGCCCCACCAAATCCTGATCTCTGGTTAGCCACTGCTATTCATGTATAATACTTTTAATTTTTGTATTGATGACCATTAAGGCTAAATCTGTGATGCTTCTTTTAATCAGTGGTAGAGAGTATAATTCTTGGATAAAATTTATAGTCTTGAGCAGCACGGAGGGTTTCTTGTGGCAAAAGAAGCACAAAGCAACAAGAAGGTAGGAATTTCTTAAATTCAACACGTTAATGCGGATTAATACTTTAGTTTTGAAATGATGGTGTTTGAGGAAATTGGCTAGTGGTAGAGATACAACACTTGATTTATTGCCACAACAGCCTCAAAAAAATTTTGATGAGGTCATCCAAGCGGTGGAAGAGTCACATGACCCAAGTGGTAATGGGATTAGAGTTTCATTGGGTGATAGAATGCATTTTGTTGGTGTATTTGCGGATACAATGTAAGATTTAGGTGTGGGGGGTATAATATAGTGGTATCTTTTTATTGAATTTTTTGTTAAAATTTTCAAAATTTCTTTTAGTTTTGTTATTTTTATGTGTATTTGACAGTTATAACCTGTTTATAATGAATAAATGAAATAATTGTTGCATCGATGAATAGTTGTATGAACCATTTCCATTGCTAAGGTTTTAAATGATAATGGGTCAAGTATGATATGGTTGGGTCTAAGGCTATCCTTTTTGGTGAATATTTGAGATTTTGTGACTTTTGTAATTTTTGGTTAACTTTTATAGGTTTTGCAAATTTTTTTCTAGCATTTTTCATGTAAATTGGTTCAGTTATTAATCTTAGTTCCTCATGTTTAGGAAATAAATTGGGCTAGTGGTCTCTAATTTTATTTTTGGTGCTTAATTGTGAAAAGTAGTTGGTTATACACTGCTAGTTATCGCTACCTAGTAACCGAGAGTATTCACTGCAAGTGTGGACTTCCACATCAAGTAGTGGCGATAGCTATGAGTGTGTGGTCTTTAAACGATGAGAGTTGAGTAACCGAGTTCCTTCATTTGGTAGATATCGAAATTCGCATCAAAAGACTTGAATGACTAAGGACTAAGCATTTCCCCTGAGAAAAAAATCAAGTGTAGAGGACACCTTACAAAAAACAAAGGAAAAATGAAAAAGCGCATATGAATGGAAGTACGTGAATGATTACGTTACCTTGCTGATCCATGGATTTTAATATTGAGATTTTGCTTAATAGTCGAACCATTTGCTGACGAATGCTAGTTGAATATTTTATATCCACAGATTAGTTAATTAGAAATTGCAAGAGTCATTGGTTTTAAAAACTAATCGGAGAGATATTTCTTTGAACTTAGTTACTAATACTTGACGTGTGTTTAATTATATCTTAGCAATGGACGATTTGAGCGAGCCGTTGTTTGAGCTCAGTTGCCTAGTTGGTTGTTCTCATGCTTGAGAACAAGTATGATTTTGGTGTAGAGAGAATTGTTAGAATGTATTTTGTTGGTGTATTTGTGGATATTTTCCCCTTGATTTTAGCCAAATATCATTTTAACTTGTGGATTCTACTCATAATTAGTAATTGACACTGATTTTAGGAATTTGGTAAGAAAAGGTGTAAAAAGTGGTTTAATGAAGATTTTTTGCCAATTCCTTGTGACCGCGTCTAAAGTTAGCCTACAAGTTCGGAGAAGTCGGAAATTACGCGCTTGGTGATTTCCTAGTTTAAGTTGAAGACCTAAGGAGCGTGTTTCCAAGTTGTATTGTGAACCGACAATGAATTGCCTTACGTTAATTTAGGAAATATTTCTTTCATAGGAAATTAGAAGTATTAGTAGTATTAATAGTAGGAAAGTAACGTGAGGAGGAAGGACTTTGCTTTCGCGACTTTAAGAGTTCGTCTTGGTCCCCAGAGAGGATACTACTGAGTCTTGGCGTCAAGACCAAAAAGGGAGAGCTATTCTCTCCGTCTTTTCATTTTTTCAGTGTTTCTCTTTTGTCAAACACTTATGCAATCTCCTTCAATGAAATTGCTCGGTTTGTTCTAAATGAACAATTAATTTCTTTTCTAGTTTAGGGATAACGAAGGTTTTGGTTTATCTACAATTGTGAAATCTAACTGTTTTATTAGTTTTCTATATTCGTTGGTATTCACATGTTTTCTGATTTAATTTCTCATGATTGTTTCGTTGTTTGAGTATCCGGACCCAATATTTAATTTAACTTAACAAACTATTGTCAGTTGGAACAATTAAATCTGTAATTGTTTAGTTGTCTTAAATTAGTGACGAATAGTGTGATTAGTTTCATGTTAGGAAAACATATAATCTAATTTAAATAAACTTTGGTAGTGTATTTATTGATTAGAAGAGGACTTTTGTAGTTTTTAATGCAGTCAAGAAATTAAATTTTATGGACATATCTAGGGTTGTTTTTTGGTTAGGGAAGTAGTTAACTAGCGTAACTTAATTATCGAGACGGATAAGAAAAAGATGGTTGTTGTCACGTGTTTGACAACTAAAACGTGTTTATTAATGAATAGTTGAAATAATTATTGTATCGATGTACAGTTGTATGAACCTCTTCCAAAATTATTTCCTTGACTAGAGCTTGTTTATTCTTAATTTGAATTTAATTTGTCTTAGTTTAATTATTTTGATTTAAGTTGATCATTTATTTTAATTTTAATTTCTCAAAACTCCCTTTTAGTTCTAACTTGAAAGGAAACAAATTTTCTCCTAATCCCTATAAAGATAACCTTACTTTATCATTATACTCGTTTATATTTTTGTGAGTGGGAATTTAATATTACATAGGCTCGACACCTGTTATTAGGTTCGATTACAAGAGCTAAAGAAAACTAAGGATGCACTACTAGAGTTTGTTCACACGATACAAGATCAAGTTGGAGGGTGTCGGGCAATCGAAGAACTTGAAAATCAAGGTTCATGTGTTAATTACAAATTTATTGCCACAACAAATTTCTATTTAAGTAACAATTTCAACTTTTTCAAAATGAATCCAACCCTGGACTAGTGAAGGATGCAGATGCCATTCGAAAGCAATTTACTATGGGTAATATAAAAACATCACTTGCTATAAAAATTTTATTGGATACAAGATTACAAGGACTACAAATCGGTAATATACAAATACGAATTCCACCATATTTGAGGGAAAAATGAATTGGATGACCCGGAAGAATTGAGTATAAGTAAAAGGTATCATATCCTCACACTTATTCTATGACAAAAAAAAAAACCCCTTTAATCGACTTTGTCACTATGTTGTTGAAAGTCGTTTGTTGCAATAAATATTGGGCAACCAAATGATTCACTTTCTCATATGACACTGAAAGCTTTGGCCTCCATTCAGTATTGAAATCGCAAGTCGTTTGCTCTTTCCTACTGACGCTGAAAACTTTCACCACAGTTGTACCATTCTTTATACAACACTAGAGCTGTTAAGTCAATCAAGTAGCTCGAAAGCTCGTTAGAGCTCGACTCGTTAAGGCTCGAGCTCGGCTCGTTAATTTTGGTTAACGAGTCGAGCTCGAGCTCGAAACATGCTCGTTTAGTTAACGAGCCGAGTAAGCTCGGCTCGTTTGATACTCGAGTAGCTCGTTAGAGCTCGTTAATGAAGGGCATATTTGTCATTTTAGAAATCAAAATTATAAAAATTAAAAATTATAGGTTTTTATTAAGGTTAATTTTCACGAGCTCGAGCTCGAGCTCGTGAAGCTCGACTCGTTTGTGATAAACGAGTCGAGCTCGAGCTCGAGCCACATGTACACTTAACGAGCCGAGTTCGAACACATTTTAAAACTCGTTTTCCTAACGAACTCGAGTCAAGCTCGGCTCGAATTAAACTCGAGTCGAGCTCGGCAGCCAAATACTCGGCTCGACTCGGCTCGATTAACAACACGAGGCACGAAGACAATAAAATTCTGCATGCATGGTGTGCGGGCATAATGACTCAATGTGTCCTGAGGCATTAAATGGCGGACAACCGTACGAGCATCTTGGAGAAAAAGTGCGAAATAGATTGACAAATATAAATGCCTCTATTTTGACAAAAATGCATAATAGATTGACAAATGCATGATGGATGCTTGTTCCTTCTGTCTTTCATTTTTTCTTTTCTTAAGTAAGAGAGGGATGAGATTAAGAGCCGCATTACATAAGAAATTAAACCAAGTTATTTTAGTATTAGTTTTTTAATTATTTTTGGTGTCTTGTTTGTCTAGTTTTCATATTAGATTAAGAAATCTCAATCAGTTTCCAAGTAAGTTTTAGTTTATAACTGTATTTGTTTTAGTAAGATTTGGAGTCTATAAATACTATTAGTCTAGTATGTTATTATTTGAAGAGTTGAGTTGAGATTTAAGAGAGAGTTTTAGAAAAAGCTCATAGTTGAAATTTGTGAATTATCGTGAGTAAAATGTTTGGATTAATAAAATTATTGAAAATTTGTTATGTGTTTATTCTTCTCCTCTTCTCATATATTTTTATATACATCAAAATTGCGCGGGAATTTCTCATGCCAACAGCATAGCTTAGATTTAAATCATAACCAAACTGAAACCACGCTAGCGGTTTGCCGAATTCAGAACTGGAATTGGACTTTTTATACCAGAACTGGGGCCAGAAGCTTGACTAAATGCTCCCGTTCTGGACTTTTTATACCAGAACTGGGGCCAGAACCTTGACTAAATGCGCCCTTTCTGGACTTTTTATCCCAGAACTGGGGCCGGAACCTTGACTAAGTGTTCCCGTTCGGGTTCATAAAAATATTAAAACCAGAGCCAAAACTGCAAGTTCATAGTCAGTTTGAACCATCCAAATTTAGGAGAAAAACTCAACACTAGCCGCTAGGCCTATTTGGCCTAAAGTCCAAATTTACTAATTGTAAATTGTATAATTGTCTAATCGAGATTTTATTTCTTGTTACATTTCAATATAAATGACAAAACCATGCATCTTTTTATTTTATTTAAAACAACCAATTAGTTTGAGGTATTTTTGCGTATAATTTGTATGATTTTTTTAGCTAATAATATAATAAAAGTCTTATTTTTCTTCAGATTCAATGGTGAAACAATAAGTATATGAGTGCAACTAGAAGATCCGGAATGATAACTGCAAGAAACTAGAACCATATCTAGAAAAGAATCGAAACTAGAGGTTCAGAGCAGTAATCATAGCTATCCTTACGAGGCGAGGTTGAGATTCCACTTTTAGTGTGTTTATATTATCCTTCATTTATTTGGAGGCAGAATTTTACTAATGTTGTGTCTCCTTATTTGGAAAACATAGGCATATATATATACGTTCATAAAACAACTTCTGCTCTTCTTCAAAAGATTCTTCTTCGCAAATCGGCTTTAGATGTATGCATACAAGTAACTTTCGTTTATGCTTCAAATTCAGTCAATAGAATTAGATTTAAGGGCATAACAAGACCCTATCTTATATTTACAACTTATAGGTTTTTAACATACATAATAAAAGATATTATTGTATCTTCTGATGTAAATAAAAAGTTACATAATTCTAATCATGCTTCTCTTGGAACTATTGCAAATTTGACGTGTTCTTCCTTGTTTCTTTTCTTCTTTTAAAATAATTGATACGTCAATCAAATTGGAAAGCATATAATCCATCGAAGTCGGTGCAGAGTCCAAATTATCAACAATGCTGGGACATACTGTTGAATATGGGGGACATGAACCTTATCTTCTCCATGGTGCTCGAAGTCTATATGCCTCAAAGACCTTTGTAGAAATTAGAACAAATGCTTCTCCGTACATCTTTCTATTTGTTTACGCTTATATAGACTTTCGACCTAGCACGACAACCGCCTCTTCAACACCTGCTACATCGGTGGGCCGACTCCGGGACCCTTTCGATGGGAATGTGGCACAGGTTTTCCTATAAATAGAGATCAATCTGCACCAGCTTCCTCATCCTTCTCAGAATCAGTCTTCAATACATAAATTTCCCTTCAGCAACAATGGGTTCCAAGACACTTCTTTTCTTTTTCATTTCCATGGCTGTAGTTCTAATGATTACCTCAGAGGTGGCTGCCAAGTCAGTTGACAATTGTAAGACATTTATTCTTCAATTCACGTTTCATCATTTTTTCTCTTTCTAATTTATATGCGCCATGTTTTAATTCAGTATTAGGACCACCGCGTTTAACTTTTCAGATAGATTTTTGTTGTCCTTCAAAAAAATATATATAGATTTTTGTTGTACATGTGAAGTGTCGGAGTGCTAAGAAACATGGCTGAGCTGTGGTTAAAAAGATTGAATACACCTCTACTTTCAGTAAATACGGATTCTAAGTGTCAAGCCTTTCCTGTACTTTTCCTGGTACGTGTCGGTGCATAAAATACGGATTTAAGATTCTCATTTTGAACATACTGTTAACAAATCTTTATATTTATTAACTTTCAGAAACTATGATAAAATAGCTATTAGTTGGTAGTAATTAGCCATTTTAAAGATATCTGTAAAATAATAATTTGACACATACGTTAAAAGGCAAATTTTCAAAAGGATTACGATGTGTTTTGCTAAAATACTCGGTAACCTAAAAACATGTACACAACTTGGTCCAAACTTTACATTTTCAAAATTGCCATTACAGTAACTAACGCCCATACCCTATTTATCTTTATTACAGTTGAGACAAATAAGGAAGGAGAAGCCAAGTACCATGGAGGTGGCTACGGAGGAGGCCATGGAGGTGGCCACGGAGGAGGCTACGGAGGAGGTCATGGAGGGCACCATGGTGGTGGATACGGGGGCCATCCAGGAGGAGGTAATGGGG
Organism: Coffea eugenioides; assembly: GCF_003713205.1. Lineage (NCBI taxonomy): Eukaryota > Viridiplantae > Streptophyta > Magnoliopsida > Gentianales > Rubiaceae > Coffea > Coffea eugenioides. Next base: position 40,936,503 of record NC_040045.1, on the reverse strand, counting down.
ATGGACATGGAGGGTACGGGGGTGGCGGCCATGGTGGTTATGGACATGGCGGTGGCGGCCATGGTGGTTATGGACACGGCGGACATGGCGGTGGCGGCCACGGTGGACATCCTGGTGAGGCTGCAGATGCTGAGCCCCAGAACTAATAAAGCCAGCTTCTAGCTAGGTCATGATTAATCATGAACGCTTAAACAGGCTTACTATACTATTATGTACTTTGTAATGTGGAATTCAAATAAGTGCTGGATCAGTGATCCTGTAATATGTACTGCATGTAATATGAGTTTGTGATTTTGTGTGTCTTTTTTGAGCACTTTTGAGGTGATGGCAAAATCCTTTCATGCAATACGAAGTCAATTTTGCAAGTTTCCACCAAAAAAATGAGTAATTTTAGTATTTCAAATTCACAACAAAGTCAACACTAGTTTTTGGTTGGTTTTATCTGTCAATCAATAAACCATTATCAAATTACTCCTTTTTTTTTTCTTTTGGGTATACTTAAATTAACCAATGCATATATTTTCAAAAAACCCTCACTTAGGTATGTATCCGTCTAATATTTAGTCTAGCCATACATAAAGTGATGTCAAAAGCATACAGAAGATCATAGCACAAATGCCTGAAGTCTAATTGACTAGTTGATAATGAGTGTGACAGATTGAGCATATTCTCAAGTATAAAAGAAAGGTAGATTACAATGAATTTCAGCCTCGGATTAACACTTGTCCATGACGATTTTAGAGGGCAAAATAATGGTTCGGGTAAATGACTCCAATAGTCCGTCAACTTTAATCAGTGATCCTATTTTGATCCAATAAAACAAAGGAGATTTTAAGAAAAGTGAGTTCTATTCCTTTTATCAATTTAATTTCATTTCTATATTTAATATTGTAGAGTATATGATAATTTTGACTATACAAAGAAAGATAAAAGTAAATAATAATTCCTGTATTTTTTACCTAAAAAAAGCAAACAAAGAAATAAAAGTAAAAAATGTAAGGTTAAACTTTTATTTCAATTTTTTGGCATCCTTTTAATGTAAAAATTTGTCGTCTTCTCCATAGTATAGACTACCCAAAAATATTGTCTTATTTTCCCTAAAATCTTTTATTATTCATTTTTTTTAACCAAAAAGCTTGGATTTTATTGCCTCGGAACAATTCTTGAGAGGGACAAAAGCTTGACCTCAACGATACAAGACAGCTACAAGACACCTACTTACTTAACTCGACGTCGCCGAATAGACGGGTAAGATAGTATATTCAATCGATATTCACCCCTAACTACACCTGGTAAGTCCCTGAAATGTTCATAAATACATACCGACTCAACCAAGGCACACCCCACATTGGCTAGAACATCCGCAACCTTATTGGCCTCGCGATAGCAATGCTTGAACTGTACACCTCCTTGAGAGAACTCGCAACACTGCTCGATCTCATAACTAATTGTCCACGGGCATTGGTAATCGTTCCTCAAAATCTTTATTAGCACTAGCGAATCCGACTCAACCACCAACTGCTGTAAAAAATTCCTCTGGGCACATAGACTCAGCCCAAGCACTAACGCTTTGGCCTCGGCCTGCAAGTTAGTAGCAACATCAAAGCAACCAGCGAAAGCGAAGATGAACTTCCCTGAGCCATCCCTAAGAATCCCCCTACCACCACTCAACCCCGGGTTTCATTTGGAGCACCTATCTATGTTAAGTTTAAACATTGCCAGCCTTGGAGCCTGCCAATGAACCAGATGAAACTTAACCACATCAGGGCGCTGCTCCACCAATCCCAAGAATTGGGGCCAAGATGCGACCTGTTGTAATTCCCCAAATTTCATCCAGTATGCGTCTTTCAAGTTTTGAAAAATAGCTCGACAAACAGATCGGACATCCTTAATAACCCCTTCAAATACTGCTGAATCCCTCGTCTTCCATAAATTCCAACACACAAAGTTAATCTTTGTCTTCAAATTCCTCGTCTTCAAATACTGCTTAATCTTTGTCTTCGTATATATCACTTTCAGTCATGACTTCAGGCTGAATAATAATGATAACAATATATTAAAGTTAGCAAAATTCTATAAGGCAATATTAGGTTTGTTATATTTTCTTAAAGTGAAAATTTTCATTTCTTTTAGTTTGCATAATTTATTGGAAGGATAATACTGTTGTTTTTGGTTAGTCGACTCAGTCAATCATTAAATACTTAATCATTAGAATGTTTGTGCTAAGGAGGACACTCTGTGGGCAAGACGAGTGCACAGTGCTTTCAGTGTCCTCAAACTAATTCATTTTAAAAAATAATAATTCATTTTAACCAATTTAATCCTCAAATTAATTTTTCACTTTCAATCATAGGTAAGAACTCCACATCCCTTGGGAATGTGATATTTTTATAAATTTAGTCCTGTATGAAAATTATGCTCAACCTCATGAAATGTGTAAAATGTAGTGTAATATTTCCCCCAATAAATAATTCCTTGAAGTTGATCAATTATCCAAGTGTCCTTGGAATTCAGCCATTGAATTGATTGTAGGACACTGACACTTGCCCAAGTTTAGTATTCCCACTAAAAAACGCACAAGTAGTTTTACACGTTATAGAAAACAGAAGAGAAGGTCCCCGTCAAAATGTGAAAAAAAAAATAATTAAACTTTGAAACTTTATTCTAATGGCTACCATTGTTTCTTGTTTAGACTTAAAACCGAAATTTTTCATGTTTTTAGGTTATTGAACGTTTGATTTTCAAATCCTTCTTTGATATTTCTTATGTTCACAAGTAGCCCTTAATAAGAAACTTCAACATATTTCGTTAATGATTTTCTAAGAAATGAAAATAAAAGGAAAAAAGATAGAGAGAGAGCTAAACAAAAGACAAAAAAAAAAGAAAAGAAAATGGTATAGAGAGCAAATAAGTTGGGTCCTAGGATTCTCGATCAATACCCAGCCATTCTCATATTTAACTGGGCATCATTGATCTTAAATCCCATAATTTTTAAATCCATTCCGATCCTCCCAAATTTCCTTTGGCTTTGGGCATAGATATCCTATTGAGACTTGGAATTATTTTCCGCGGGTAATTTGATTGGAAAAGAGTAAAAATAGCAGTATTCGACAAACTCATTCCTAAAATAGCTAGGCTCGAAACCGCAAACTCATTCCTAACGATACTGACAGCTTTGACCACTGATTTGAATAGTTTATGCCGACGCGAGGCACGGAGACAAAATAAGTAGTTCCGAGTAGGCCAAGCAGGTCTATCATTAAGTTCTGCTGGCATGCTAGCTGTGTGGGGTCCTGAGGTATTGTATGGCGGAAAGCCCATCTTAGCGTTATGGCAGTGCATCGAAGAGCGAGTAGTACATGCTTCAAAAGATGCTCATTTTCTGGAACACGTCTCTTTGACGAAAACATAGTTCACTCATTGTTGTTGAGCCAAGTGACAATGAACTCGATACCTATTAAGGTCTTGCTTTTTCGATTGCTTTAGATTTTATAAAATTTGATTATAGAAATTGATTATAAAAAATAATTAGTATCAGTAAAAACTACTATTTGGGTATTATAGATTTTAGCTACCAAATCTATAATCAGGATATAAAAGTAATAAAAAAAGTCACAAAAACTAGTTTTTCAACATCATAATCTATAATTGATTGGAATAATGAATCAAGAACAACCCCAACACTTTTATGAATGGAGAAAATAACGTTAGAAGAATCACTTTCAAAAGGGATCCGACTGTTTGACTTTAGATTAGTTAGGATCCGACGCGATTATCAGATTATGGGGGTATTACGCACAAAAAAAAAAGGCATAATGGATTGAGAATATGGTAAATCATTACAAATTGATGCTCATTCTTTTTTTTTTTTAAACTAGAGGTGTGAAATTTAAGAAACAAAAAGAAAAAATGGTAAATTTTATATATACTGATATTATATACACAATCACTGTTAAATTTATGATACATGTGTAAAAATTGGATTTTAAAGATAAATTTTGCATAGTTATCAGTCATCCAAAACTGATAATATGTACACTATTAGTGTACGAAAAATTCATCCAAAGAAAAAATTTAGGATATCTAGTTCTTGAATTCGCAATCTTAGTTAATGGATCATGACCCTCTCGACAAATGAATGTTTGTTAGAGCATTCATCACGTTGAAGTCTTCGTGAATGCATTAATGAATGATAGCTAATAAGACAAGCAGCGGTTTAAGCAGTGAAGCAGCAAGTTTTGACTTCTTGCAATGCCAAGATAGGACAGCAATATAAATGAAATTAGAAGGTCGCAATCGCATTTGAGACAACAAAAGGCTTCATATGCCGTTTGTCAAGAAAATTGGCTTAGGATGTTCACATTGTAAGTTTTCAATTTATATTTCTTTTTATTCTATTTTATCAAAAAAAAAAATCAATGAAGTAGGACGTACATATGTTTCCCGGCAAAAGCTCTGTCAAATTCGACATTTACCAAAAGAACTTGAGGAGTACTTTTATTAAGTGTGTGTGTTTCTGATGCGCACTGGTTATGTGGCACTGTATATAACTAGTTTATCCCAAATGCCAAATTTGATAATTTTGACACCAAATAATGACTTGAGTTCCTACACCTTCTTCCTGAAAAATATTGCTTCATTTTACTCCATATTTGAGTACACCGTATTTGACGGTTACGTATGACCAGTTTGCCTTGCAATTGAACCATATATGTTGAACTAGGAAAAAGTGTTAATGCGAGATAAGGGAAAGAACCATTGTTTCGAAAATCGGACCGGATTGGCTAGTTCGACCGATTGGCCGTGAACTGGTCATAGTTTCTGTCCGGTTCATACCTTGGGTTAATTGAAGTTAAAAACTGGTAAGAACCGTTTGAACTGGATTGAACCGTTGAACCGGTGGTTTTTTGTTTTTGTCTATTAAATTGAAATATATATATATATATATATATCTATAAGAATAGGTTTTCCTTAACCCTAAAGACTAATTATTAAATGCCACATCCACTCGCTTTCTTCTCATTTTTTTGCCTTTTATCAAGTTTGCATCTCTGTTTTCTATTTTCCTGACTTTCTTCAAATTCCAAACTTCTTTTTTTTTTAAGTTATAATCTCTAAATCCCAAAAACATAAATTAAAAATTTAAGCTCATAATGTCTAATTCCAATGGACCTGAATTTTGTATAATTTTAGAATATTGTGGTATTTTTGGGTTGGATTTAAGATTAGTTTTTGGTAGATACAATTGAAATTGAGATGAAATTCATTTGTTGCAACTTATAATTTAACATTTTTATTTCTGAAAATCCAAATTCTTTGAAAACATTAAAATTTTCATCATATAAAATCTTAAATTAGTCCATTGTATGTCTTATTTTGTACATATATATTCATATAAATTATTTTTAAAAAAATTCATTGAACCAAGATTGAATCGGTCTAACCGGTTGAACCTCTATCCGAAAACCTCATCGGTTCAATTAAGGTTCCAAGTTTTAAAACATTGGAAAGAGCTTAGACTACAAATGATGCAATAGAACCAAACTTGGAACTCATATTTAGGGAAAATTCTATGATTCCTTTAGAGAATTATTCCTTCAATTTGAATATCTCAAGAATGAAAATTAGCTATATTTTGAATTATTTAAATTGTTGCAATCTAAATGTCAAAATTACTTATTTCATTATCCAATGATATATTTAACTTGGGGTCAGTATGAAATCTAAATGGAATGCTAAAATCTCCCCTATTTAGAAGTATTTAATGTATGGGCAAAACTTAAAGAATAAAAAGAATACACAATTAGTTATATTCTTACAAAAAATATTACTTTTAACTTGGTTTATGAAACTTTATAGGTTCCTATTGTGTACAGAACCAAATCCTTTTGGTAGTAGAAAACTTCCATACAATCTTGATTACATTTGAATCAATGGACTGTTGCAATTAAAATGAGGGCACAACATATCACTAAAGTTTTTTGCTTGGTATTTAAGTTAAAGATTAGATGGTACGGTTTTTACACATTTGATCAATGTTTATCAACAGTCATGGATCTGTAATATATGCTTTTGAAGGCAATTCACGATCAGAGCGCAAGTTGGGCCCTATTTTAAAATGTGCTTTCTAGGTTTAGAAGATTTTACTTCTTTTAGTTACATAGATATGATCATGTCCTGCTTAGGATTCTAATGCGTTTATACTATTTTTTGGAGGCTGAATTGTGCTAATCTTTGTGTCGTCTTTTACAAAAGATTCTTCCTTGCGAATTAGTTTTGGAAATATGCATACAAGTAATTAATTTTGGGGCTTATACTTCAATTTCGGTGAATAGAATTAGATCAAGAGCACAACTTAACTAGAAGCAAAAGGAAAACCAATAAAAGGCAACACTAAATTAATTATGACAAAAGAAAATTTAAGTCCTCGTTATCAATCTTACATTTGAGATACAAAATGGTATTCGTCCATTCTATACCATATAGGCGTTTAGTAAACATAACAAAACATGTTTTTGTAATGCAAAACGTAACATAATTAAATAGCCTTCCAATCATACCTCTCTTGGAACTATTGCAAAGTTTGGCATGTTCTTCCTTGTTTCTTTTCTTCTTCTTCTTAAAAAAAAAAAAATGTTTGACAATTTAATCAATTTGTAATAATCATAATCGATCGAAGTAATCAGCAGAGTCCAAATTGTCAACAATACTTGGACATATTGTTGAATATTGGACATGAACATTATCCTCTCCATAGTAGAAATTAGAATAAACGCTTTTAGGTACATCTTTCTATTTCATAACTTTCACTAAAGGGACTGTAATTTATGATCATATGGACTTTCTACCAAGTGCAAACAATCATCTCTTCATCGCCCAACGACCTGGTGGGCCGACTCCCCGACCCTTTTGACAGAATATTGAAGATTATATTAGGTATATGTCTATCTGGGTACCTTTGGTTACTCTCTGTACCCGTTTTCCTCGGTAATATCTTTAGGAGTAGTTGAGGTATGTTAGACCTCTGTCATTGAGGTGTGATAGAACTCTGTTTTTCAATTGGGATGTAATAGGACTCTGGTCTCGGTACCTGTATATATGGAAGGCACGGAAGCAATAGAAAGGGAACTTTTCCCTCACAGAATTTCTTTCATGGTATCAGAGCTATGGATGACGAAGGGAAAAGCAAGAATGTTGGGAAGAAATCTGTTTCACCATACATCTTGACTTCGAATGACAATCCTGGAACCATTATTACCCAGGTACAATTGAAAGGTGACAATTATGATGAATGGGCTCGAGCTGTGCGCACAGCGTTGAGAGCCAAGAAGAAGATGGGATTTGTTGATGGAACGGTGACGCATCCGGATGACGATTCCGTCGATCTAGAGGATTGGTGGACCGTGAATTCGATGGTAGTGTCATGGATTCTCAACACGATAGAGCCAGCTTTGCGTTCCACCATAACTCATGTGGAAATTGCAAAGGACCTTTGGGAAGACATCCAAGAAAGGTTCTCTGTCGCTAACGGGCCTCGGGTACAACAAATCAAAGGAGAGATTGCAGAATGGAAACAACGGGGACTTCCAATTGTGACCTACTATGGGAAATTGAAGCAATTGTGGGAGGAACTAGCAAACTATGAACAAATTCCGACATGCCAATGTGGAAGGTGCGTATGCAATCTTTCAGTCCAACTTGACAAGAAACGTGAGGAAGAGAAACTTCATCAGTTCTTGTTGGGTTTGGATGACATGGCATATGGAACAATTCGTTCAAACATTCTTGGTACAGAACCACTACCCAGTGTGGGTAAGGCATACTCCTTGATATGCCAAGAGGAGCGCGTCCGAAGCATGTCTAGAGGAAAGGAGGGACGTGGAGATCCCGTGAGTTTTGCCGTTCAGGCCAACGCAGGAGGTAGGAAACTTGGGACTGAAATAAAGGACAGGTCTGCGCTGTGTTCATATTGCAATCGCAGCGGGCATGATGCTGGAAACTGTTTTCAGCTTATTGGATATCCTGAATGGTGGGGTGATCGGCCCAAAGGAAATGGACGCGGTTCAGGACGTGGACGCGGAAACCAGAATTCAGGACGTGGACGTGGGGGTGCACATCGGGCTAACTCTGTTCAGACGATTGGTCAGTCCTCCTCGTCAACAGTAACCGCAGAAAGGGAGCATACAGCACAAGGATTGTTGAATGGTGAACAGTGGGCAGCTTTCCTGAGTCTGCTGAATTCTTGCAAGCCTGGTGCCAATGAAAAGCTATCGGGTAAGCATTATTTGAACTGGATAATTGACTCGGGTGCGTCTCACCATATGACTGGACGCTTAGAATGTCTATCTGAATTGAAGAATTTGACGGGGTGTGCAGTAGGATTGCCTGATGGCAACCAAACCATAGCAGTGAAAGAAGGGTCAGCTCGTTTGGGGAAACATATGAAGTCGAAGAAAGTGCTATATGTCCCCAATTTGAACTGCAATTTAATTTCAGTATCACAATTGCTTGACGAATTAAATTGCAATGTTTTATTTACTAAAAAATTATGTGTTATACAGGACCGCACTTCGAGGATGGTGATTGGAGCGGGTGAACGACGCGAAGGGCTTTACTACCTCAAGTCCATGGGAGAAATCAAAGCGTGCAATACCAAATGTCTGGATATCAGTGGGCTATGGCATAGAAGAATGGGACACCCATCTGCAAAAATAGTAGGATTACTTCCTGATGTGAGTTCTAGCAGTAACAATTATGATAAGGGAAAACCTTGTGACATTTGTTTAAGAGCCAAGCAGACTAGAGAAGTATTTTTTCCTAGTGATAATAAAGCAAATGCAATTTTTGAGATGATACATTGTGACATATGGGGACCCTATCGAACTACTGCTTCGTGTGGTGCCTCATATTTTTTAACTATTGTGGATGATTTTTCAAGAGCTGTGTGGATATATATGTTGGTTGTTAAGTCCGAAGTAGAACGTGTGCTTCGTAATTTCTTTGCCATGGTCAAACGACAATATAACAAGAATGTGAAAATTGTTAGAAGTGACAATGGCATGGAATTCACTTGCTTGGATGGTTACTTTGCTGAAAATGGAATGATACACCATACATCATGCGTAAGAACACCCCAGCAGAATGGGCGGGTTGAAAGAAAACATCGCCATATTTTGAACGTGGCTAGGGCATTACGTTTTCAGGCGAATCTCCCTATTGAATTTTGGGGAGAATGTGTGCTGACTGCTGGATACTTGATTAATCGGACTCCATCCAAACTTTTGGGGAATAAGACGCCGTATGAATGTTTGTTTGGAGAGCCACCCAGTTACAAACATATTCGTGTATTCGGATGTTTGTGTTATGCTAGGGATATGAATAGAGAAAGAGATAAGTTTGCCACTAGGAGTCGGCGTTGTTTATTTGTGGGGTATCCCTTTGGTAAGAAGGGATGGCGGTTGTATGACCTTGAAAATGGTGACTATTTTGTATCACGAGATGTGGTGTTTTCAGAAGATGAGTTTCCGTATGCGAAAGTAAGTGCACCTAATACGACTAAAGATGTCCTGGGGACAAGTTCACTTGAGCCATTCGACCTTGTGGAAGACGAAGTGGATGATGCAAGGGAAGATGATCTGCTTACAGAGGTTGCGAGTATACTACCGGAGATCACGGATCGGGTTCACAATGATGAGAATAACGAAGACAGGGGGGGCACCACAGGTGCAGAAGCTGGATTGGTTGCTGAGCAACTTGGGCGTGGTCAACGAATAAAGCACCCATCTAGTCGCTTAAATGATTATGTGACGTACACAGCTCAATGCATAAGCCCTTCAGCGTGTTCACCCAAACCAATCTCATCCTCAGGTACTCCTTATCCTATAGCGCATTATGTAACATGTGATAATTTTTCTGTGCATCATCGGTCTTTCTTGGCAGCTGTGACAACCGGTAGGGAGCCAAAATTTTATAGTGAGGCAGTGAAGGACTCTCGGTGGCGCCAGGCCATGAAGAATGAAATCGATGCACTTGAGACTAATGGAACATGGACGGTGGAAGATCTACCACCGGGAAAGAAAGCCATAGGCAGCAAATGGGTATACAAAATCAAGTATAACTCAGATGGAACTGTCGAGCGGTATAAGGCGCGTCTGGTGATTCTTGGCAATAATCAGGTTGAGGGAATTGACTATCATGAAACATTCTCTCCTGTTGTGAAAATGGTGACTGTACGCACGTTCTTGGCTGTGGCGGCAGCAAAGGAATGGGAACTTCACCAGATGGATGTTCACAATGCATTCTTGCATGGTGATTTGAAAGAGGAAGTGTACATGAAGATGCCTCCGGGTTTTACAACTCCACAATTTGGAAAGGTGTGTAGACTACGAAAGTCTCTTTATGGATTGCGACAGGCTCCACGTTGTTGGTTTGCTAAACTCACAAATGCCTTACGGCAGTACGGTTTTTCTCAATCTCATTCTGATTATTCATTGTTTACTCTGAGTCAGAATACCATTCAAATGAGTATACTTGTATATGTTGATGACCTTGTAATTGGGGGCAATAATAGTGCTGCAATTCAACAATTCAAGGAATATTTGTGTCAATGCTTCCATATGAAAGACTTAGGAATATTAAAATATTTCTTAGGATTGGAAGTTGCTAGAAATAAGGCTGGAATTTTTCTCTGTCAACGAAAGTATGCACTGGATATTATTGCTGATGCCGGGTTATTGGGTGCTCGGCCAACAGGAATTCCGATGGAGCAACATCATCGGTTGGCAATGGCAGACAGCATGCCTTTGGTAGAGCCAGAAAAGTATAGGCGGTTAGTAGGCCGGTTAATTTATTTGACACTAACACGCCCTGAGCTGTCTTATGGTGTCCATGTTCTAGCTCAGTTTATGCAGAAACCCAAAGAGGAGCATTGGGAGGCAGCCTTGCGGATGGTTCGCTATTTGAAGGGCAGCCCTGGTCAAGGCATACTCCTTCGATCGGACTGCAATTTGCAACTGCAAGCATATTGTGATTCGGACTGGGCAAGCTGTCCTCTGACACGTCGCTCTCTCACTGGATACCTTGTTTTTTTGGGCAACTCTCCTATATCTTGGAAAACTAAGAAGCAACATACAGTGTCCAGGTCATCTGCTGAAGCAGAGTATCGCTCTATGGCTGTGACCATCTGTGAGCTGCGATGGTTGAAGGGTCTGCTAGCTTCCCTTGGGGTGTTACATTCTGGTCTTATGCATCTTTACTGTGATAGTCAAGCAGCCATGCATATAGCGGCTAATCCTGTGTTTCATGAGCGAACAAAACATATCGAGGTGGATTGCCATTTTGTGCGTGATGAAGTTCAGAGTGGAAATGTTACTACCACTTATGTGCGTAGTTCTGAGCAGTTAGCCGATATTTTTACCAAGGCGCTTGGGCGACAACAATTCGAGTATCTTCTTCGCAAGTTGGGCGTTTGTGATCTGCACGCACCAACTTGAGGGG
>NC_040045.1:40806378-40924007 GCF_003713205.1 Coffea eugenioides | reverse complement strand
CGTACACCTCCTCCCATCTCTCGTACACGGAGGATGCCGCCAACGTCGTCGTTTGACTGCCGGTTCTGTGGGCTTCCATGCACAAATCCTACACGACACCGGTTTGTTTGAGAATGAATTGCTGATTGAGAAGTTGAGGTAGAGGAGGAGGATGATAATGAGGAAATTGGGCAAGGGAAGGAAAGGAAAGGAAATGTCTTTGTTTGATTTTTAGAGAATTCCTTTTATGCGTGATTTTGAAAAGGGCAATTTATAGGTGGGGTTGTAGGGTTTGGGGGCTGTGATGGACGGCTGGGATTGAGTTTTAGGGGAATGGATGGAGGAAGGGTGTGGGAAATTGCTCGGTTGAAACTTTGAACATTTATTTTGGAGATTTTGCAATGGAAGTCCCTAAAGACTAAAAAAATTTTAAATTTAAATGCAAAATATAAGAATCTTATATTGTGGGTATGGCAAGTTTTTTTTTAATTCCACTTGAATTTGATTTTACCAGAGATAACTTTTTTCAAGGTTCTTTAACTCTATTTTCTAAATACCAATTTTTGATAATGAAGTTTGCATGAGTTATCATTTTTCTTTAAAATTTAAACAAAATTAACAACTATTTACAATGTTATATTGATTTAATACTATGTTTACATAGCTTGCATCTGAGATTTGTAATTCTATGTAGTATATACACATGAAATCTTTTCTCATTCATGTGATTTTACGTGAAGAACTTGGATCACCTTAATTAGCAAGTAAATATTTTCTTAAAAATTTTACCATATAATCGAATGACATTCTTAATTGTATTGAAAATAAGAACTAGTATATCTGTCATTTCATTTGGTTGTGGTTTCATTCACTGACTGATTAAACTTTTAATAAATATTTGGTTTAGAAAAATATCAGAAGATCAATCATGATTCATGAAGACTGACTTAGCTGCTACTTAATTAGACTTTGAAGGATGAAAGATGAAGTTATATATAACTTATAGGGCTTCAATTACTAATATCAACTATCATTCAACTAATATCAATCAATTCTAGGGGCTTTTCATGAAAAAATAAGTGAAGGATATAGGAAATGAATGCGAAGGACAATAATTTGATTACCGTAAATATCCTAGGAAGTTGTAGAATTATAAGAAGATTGGTGTCGTTTATTTATGGATAAAATGGGGGACAGAGTACGGAAGATCGAAGCCCAGGACGAGTCAAGTGGGAGAAAAGAGTACGCGCATTCGGCGGGTTTTGGGATCTATGGCGAGGAGACCCGCTCCTCCTTTGCAAATTCGCCTTTAGTAACTAAATTTTTTTTTTGATGGAACAAAATAATGGAAATAGAAACTTTTTTTTTGGTTCTCTTTTTATTTTCTTTTAATTGGCTCTTTCACATCAAATCCATTTGCCCATCCATTGAATTAAATACTAAAATAAATAATTCCATGTTAAAATATGGAATCTTTTTTGGTGAGTTATTTATTAATACTTCATCTTATTAAAGAATAACCTTAATTGAAAACATTTTTCATTTGGATTAGCTGTTTTTTGGGGTGTTTTTGAAATATTTTACTGTAGCAATGTAGTTGAAAAACTTTTACTATCGATGAGGTTATTTTTTAGTATTTTTTGTGTTTTTTAAGGTTATTTTTTATATTTTTGGTGTTTTTGAAATTGTTTTTAATATTTTTGAGGTTGCTTTTTTTGTGTTTTGAAGTTGTTTTTTTGTATTTTGAGATTGTTTTTGTTTGTGTATTACTATAGCATTGTAATTGAAAAACTTATTTTTCAAAAAATGACCAATCCAAACAGAGCCAAATTATTGAATTAACATGCAACATTTCAATGCTGTAAAAGGAGTGATAAGTCTGATAATGTGTTACCGTATAATGCATTTCTTTCTAAGGTGCACTTAAAAAAATGTTGAGTCAATTTATCAACATCTTTAAGCATTCTTTGGATATAATCACATATTCCAAGTAAAATAATGCAAGATGTTTTTATAGCACTTTACTCTGATAATTACACATTTTAAGACAATTATTAACCCTATGGACTCCAATTGTTAGATAAATTATATTCTTGCCGGTGTTTCTACTATAGTAAAGACAGAGACAAATATTTTATTCGGTATATTTGGATAGCTTCACAATTAAAATAAGAAAGGAAATCTAGAGTTTTTTTTTTTGGGGGGCCAAACACAAATAGAGGATTGAAATCATTGAATATTTTCATCCTCTTGCACAAATAATCTGCCCATTTGAGCTACTCTTGCACGATATCATTTAATCACCAGAGAAACCACTGCCATCTATTTTCATCAAAAGCATTTATTTGACAACTTCATTATCAACTTTCTTATTCTTTATGTAGAATATTTTCTAACAACTTATGGATAACGTTATATCGATGGTGCAGAACAGGCATCCGTTCACCATTATTTTTTCTTTTTTGTTTCTCTTTCTGGGTGGTCCCTTTTTTACCTGTAAAAACCTAAAAGCAAATATTGGGTGTGTTTAAGCCATCAATGGAAACAAAAGAAGAAACAACGAATGAAAAAGCTGGCCAATAGATGATGTTGTCACCTGAAAACTGCCTACAAAGAAAATCCAAACATTGAAAATGTTGTCCTATTTTGTTATCCATAACCTTAATGCATTTACTATTTTAGTCAACATGTTGTAATTAGTCGTCCGTTTGATAGTTCCTTTTTTGTGAATTTGTCTAGGGTGTAAATAAGTTTAATCAAACCGAATACTTTGGTGTTCAAATTTGTTTGATTATTATAACGAATTTGAAATTTTGTTCAAGTTTAATTTATTTATTTGCTAAACCGAACTTGAATGAATTTTTTTTTATCAAGTTTGAATACTATTAAACATAAAATGTTGTTCAAACTTGGCTTAATTAGTTGGCAAATCAAATTCAAATGAACTCTTACCAAACTAAGCTCAATTCGAATATCAAATAATTTGGTTCATCTTTCAAATGATTTGTCTAAAATTTTACTATAATTTACTATAACATTTTTATAAAAGCCTTTGTGTATTTGAAATATTTGGAGGAAATATTATTTGTACTCCATTTTTTTTGTTATTTGCAGTCCTACTATTTGTTTATCATATAATCTAATAAATGAAAACTATGTCATTAATAAAATGACAATGGGAATAAAATTAATAAAAATACGAGTCCAAATAACATTTCCTTGGGAGAATATTTGAAAAACTCCATCACCCACTACACACTTGTCATCACACCGACCAACAACAACTACTCCCTTTTGCACTTTCCCACCCCTTTCTCTCAATCTTGCTGCTGCTATTGCCTCTCATTTTCTCTTCGCCTTGCCACCATCTGTCAGCTCTAGCCCACTCTTCTCTTCCCCCTTCAAACTTGATGCAACCACCACCACCTTTCTTCCCTATCACCACTCGTCATCCTTCCCCTCTTCTCCTAATTATTTTTTTTCTTTTGGACTTTTCTCTTCCTCTCTTCCCTCTTGAACAGGATCTACTATTCTCCCAATTATATTACCCCCTTCCTATTTCTTCCATTCTTCTCTCTTCCTCTCTTCCCTCTTCTCATCTAATCCCCTCTCCTTCTGCTCCTTCTCCATATTTTCTTCCATCACTTGCCTTTTCTCTCTTTTTGCCAACTCTCATCACCATTTCCCTATCCCTCCTTAGGGAAAGAGTAAGGAGAGGAGGAAAAGAGAGGAAAGAGACAGGTTGCAATGAAAAACAGGGAGAAAATTGAGAAGGAAGAATAATAAATGGAAAAGAGGAAAAAGAAATGAGAGAGAATGGTAGGGGAAGTGGGAAGGAGTGTGGTGATAGGGGACAACTACGATGGTAGGAGCGATAGTAGAAGGAGGCAGCACTACAATAGTAAAAGTACAAAATGCTAGGGAGGATGGTGGTGGAAAAGAAAAGAGATGTGTATTTTTCTTTTTTTATAAGATGTATTTTTATAAAACTTAGGTATTTTAACATATTATTGCAATTAAATTTTTAATAAAATTTTATCTATTAAAAGCAATGCAAAAACTCCCTTATCAAGCAGTCTGGATTTCTCTTCAACCCATAGTACCTATTTGGGGTTACAGTGACTCGTTAGGGTTGAGATAGTTTATTAAAAGAGTGAATGATCAAAATGATCACTAAACTATCCAAAATGGTATCGTTTGAGGACTCGACTTTTTTTGTTGCCAAAAAGTCACTCAATTGGAAAAAAATGAGCCATCCAAATTATTTTGTCAATTTCTACTAGTAAACTATCCGTTTACATGGGCTCACCAAAATGGATAGTTTTATTAGGACAAAAATATCTAAAAACAGTTGGCAGACCTATATCTCCATCGCAAGTCGTGTCATTAGCCATAAAAGTATCTTGGTTCTTTTGCTATTTAATATATTAAAGAAATTTTTAAAAAAATAAAATGTTCCAACTCATGCGATTCTCACTCAAATTAACAACTTGAGTTAAACCCTGTGCCTTTTTTGGGGATAGAGAAAAATGAAGAATAAGGAGGAAGCAAAGATGAAGATAACAAATAAGAAGCAAAGTCCAATAACAAGAGAAAAGGAAACCTTTTATACAGCCAATCTAAGAAAGAGAAAAATTCAATATGATAAACATTCCTCCTAATTTTGAGGAAATTGAGGAAAACCATCTCTATATTTTTTTTTTCTTTTGTTCTTCAACTCATATGGCAAGCTTTCCTTCTACCATTTTTTTCCCATTTTCCCAACTTTCTTTCTACAAAATTATTTTCTTCTTACTCAGAAAGCCCAGCCAACAATGAAGATTCGAATCACGGTTTCAGACTCGATGGCCATGGCGAGACAATTCTTTCAACTCGACTCCACTTATTATTCTGATTTGCTCTATTATACTTCAAGCTCAATTTGTGATTACTCCTTTGGGCCTCATCATGATTATTGTATCTCTCATTGACTTTGCTTCGCTCTCAAAAAAAAAAAATTTCTTTGGAACTTTTGATGTGGGTGTTTCAATGTGGTGTACTCCCTAATGGCAACCTTCTCTCTTATGGCTAGTTTGGAAGTTGAGGATAGAAAAGAAAATAAGAGAAAGGTTAAGTTATGAGAGAAAAGAAGAGAATAGATTTTAATGTTGTTTTGGAGTTTATGAAAGAAAGGTGATTATTTTTGGACACATAAGTCAATAAATTTTCATTCAATAGCTTTTCAAGGATAGAATGAGCAATTTTAAATTTTTTTTTAGGCTTTCTACAACTTTCCTTTATTTTCAGCCTGTTTTAGATAAAAGATTTTTTTTTTTTAACTATAGGTGCCCTCTGCCTCCTCCCAAATCAGTCAGTTTCTTTTGTTTTCTATTTCTCTTCCCTTCTTTTCTTTTTTACTCAAATTTCATCTCCCAAGATAGCTATTAGGTTTGCCTGCCTTCTCCACCATTTTTGCCCAAGGAAGTGAGAAAGAGGAATTTATTATTAACATTCAAACGTTTTTGTCTAGGTGAGAACATTCATCTAGGTGAAGGGGCCCACTCAATCATAATTTTTGTCTATGTGGATAATATGTCATTTTAAAATTTTTAATTGTATTTATTTCTTTTACTGAGTTTATAATACAATAAAAAATGATAAAATTTTATGTTTTTGTTTTAAAGCACAAAAGTTATTTTAAAAGTATCAACTTTGAGCGTACATGAAGGTGCGTTCAACATTGAAATTTCTATTCCTAAATTTTTGGAATGAAATTCAAGAAACGCTTCAAAAGCACTTTTATCACCTAGACATTAATTTTTTAGCAAAAGTAACGTACTCTCAAATGGACTTTTATAAGTAAAGTATCATGCCTTATTTAAATTGCTATTTTTTGGAACTTTTTTTTTTCATTTTGTGTGAATATTCTTTCGAGATATTTTCTAATCACATTTTTATCTCACATACATCACATATTAAAAAAGTATTGCCTATGTTTTTTTTTAAAAAAAAAAATCCTCAAAATGCAATGCAAATGGACTCTTGGCATTAACTATTTGGTCTATAATAGAAGTTCAATGCATTTCCTTCTTTAGACCTCTATCCAGATCCTTTTTTTTTTTGGAATTCGACCCGGATTGATTAATAACTTTGGAAGTGGGGAGTTGACGTTAATGACATGTCAATCACTAGTAATCAATTGCACTTACCGTGATTAAACTTGCGGGAGTGGAGGGAAAATAGAAGGATCCAGAACTGGATAACGCCAACAGAAAAGTTGGCGTCATTCGTAGGAAAGATCTCCCACAGTCTCGCGCCGCCAGCAACTGACAGCTAATCTCGACCCCACGGCTTTGGGCCCCCCGGTGGAGAAGGCGGGCGCGGGCAGACTTTTCAAAACTCTTTAAAATTGACCGGCAGCTCGGCGGTGAGTCTGTCACTTCAGCGGAAACAAGCATACTCAAAATTTACCTGTATTTCCCGGTAGAGGTAGACAGACAGGATGACGTGGCTATCTGACTCAGTCAGCACTTGACAATCACCATCACATGCTTATCTTTTTGTGCTCGAATGATCAAACAGTTATGATCCACTACAGGTATGTCCGTGGTGTTACACTGCACCGCATTAATGACGTGCGTGCAAGTTATGGAGCGGGAGCCACGTTTGGCTTTGTTTGTGTTGGATGTCTATTTGTCGAAGACTTTTGGGCTGCATCAAGCAAAGGCCGGAGGATAAGAAATTGAGTCAGAGTAATCGTTTTGCAATCAAAATGACAATTGACTAATTGAGGATGGGCAAGCTATGCACATGGCTTGTGCAAGTTGCAGAACATCGGTCCCTTTTGGCAGCGTTTTTTTATGAGGGTCTCTGTCTCAATTATGGCTGATTTATTGTGCACGTAGTTTTTTTTTTTTTTTTTTTGGGGGTTTAGTTATGTAGTAGCTTGATGTGTGCAAGGCTATGATTGAGGATTTGGGGATAACAAATGCTTTTTTGTTTTGCTAAAGGAGTACTTTTGAGAGTGGTATGTAATGATACTCAAAAGGATTGTTGACTTACCGAGTTCTTGATTTTTAGGGTCACGGGAAAATCAGCTCGATAAGAATTTGTTTAAGTTTGGTTTGATTTGTCAATTAATTAAATCAAACTTGAACAATATTTTGTATTTGATAAAATTTTAAAATCGATATAAGTTTCGTTCAATTAGCATAAAATTAAAATTTACAGGTTAAAATATAAAGCTAATTAAATTCGGGTCTATAAAAGCTCATTTGAAGTTGATTTGATAAATAACAAATCAAATTTAAATATAATTTCAAGTGCGTTAAAATAATCAAACAAGATTAAGCACTACGGTGCTTAGTTTGATGAGATTCATTTATATCCATATAAAGAAAAGGGCAGAAACAATTGTATGTGTAACACATTTTGGATAACTTGAAACTTTTTATTAATAGCTTGTATAATTTCACAGCAGAAACATAATTACTTATGTATAGAACCCACATGAATAGTAATCGAATATCATACCACCGTCGTGCAAGCAATTAATAATGAACTATAACTTGTTCATAATGTGTTCTTGCCCCTTTTCGAAGATCACGCATTGTTAAAGAGGAATTGAGCATTTACTTATTTTTGTTTACAAATTACAATAGTTCGTTTATAGAATCCATCTTACATAGAGTTTAATTTACACCTTTCAAAGTAGAAAAAGAAATGGATGAATTCGACTACCAAGCCCAACTAGATTACCGTTGGTATCATTTTTGAAACTCAAAATTTTTATTGCCACGATAGTTTTTGACAAAATATCAGAATTATACTTCTCAAATTAAATCATTACCATTACAAATTAGCTTGAGAAAAAGGCGATTTTGTCACTTTAGCAAAATCTTCATTGTAGCAATAGCATTTGCCGCTTACAACCTTTCAAAGTAGGATTTGGACATTTGAATACCCAATTTCAATCTTAAAGCGGGCCTGACGTTAGGCTTTCTCACAGATTTATGGACTACATCCACAGCTCGAGGCTAGCCCAACACTGGCGGATTAACAAGGCTTACCAATACCGTACAACTGATTACTTATACTGCTCCCGGACTCTCGTGCGGTTTGCCCACGCCAACTCGCTCCCGGTAATAAACGTAGGAGGAGGCAAATAAATATCTCTTTTACGCGTTCGTCTAATAATCAGCTAACACTCGTAATCATTTTGACTCGTATTACGCGTGCATTGAGAAAGCATGCATTTTCAAGGAATTTGCTCTTTTATTTCCTTAAATTTCATTTCATTTCCGCACCGTTTTCTTGGAACCGAACATGGCCTAAGAGTCTTAATCTCAGTTTGCTCCGCGTTCAAAGTTCAAACTACATAATACCAAAATTGATAATTGGCTGCCAAGTAAAAAAAAAATTGATAATTGACCACGACTCAAAAGCACAAACAATTCAAGTGGCTGACATGTGTTTACGTAGTAATTTTGAAGAATTAAGGTGTGACATGCTAATTTTTTTTATATATGCTAATTTTTTTTTTTTAATATATAAATAGAACAAAGAATCAAGTGGTTGATCAAATCCCTCTCTCTGAAGAAAAAATGGAGCGGCTAGTCAAAATGATACTGGTCCTTACCCTCATTTGTCTCCTCCTATCATCAGTAGGGGCACCAGGAGGCGGTGGCGAAGGAGGAGGAGGCGGGGAAGGAGGAGGAGGACGAGGTGGGGAAGGAGGCGAAGGAGGAGGAGGTGGCAGTGGTGGGGGAAGCCGGGGTGGTGGTGGTGGTGCAGAAGGTCCTGGGACAAACTTTAGAGGAACACCTGGAACAGCGGCTGGTGGTGATAGCAGCGGCTGCTCATCCACTCTGGCTCTTGTTGCATGGCCCTATCTGGCGTTATCTGCCATTGCTCAAGTTTCATATCTGCATCTACTCTGATATGCCTGAACGGATATACCAATTTCAATCGATTTAACGTCTGGAGTCAGTCTGTCTGTAATATAGAAATCAAGGAGATCATGATGCTGTGGTCAGATCAGTGATCATGGATTTCAGTCTACTCGTTATTACATACGTGTCTCGCATTGATTGGACGACTGGTCAGTTTATGATTTCATATACTATATATATATATAATTTTTATCCTTAATTTGTTGCTTGATTAATTCATGGAACTATATATGCAGTAATGATTTTTATCCTCTCAATTTGTTGGTTGATTCATGAAACCGGGTCACGGACTAACGTAGAACCAATAGAATATATAGTCGAACAAAATGGCCTTTGGGGACGAGGCTTCAATTAATTCACCCCGGCCCACCTGTTTAGCGAAGAAATTAGATCAAGATTAGGGGACTGGGGAAGTAATGGAAATGGTTTAAGGAGATGAGATGAAACGGACAGCATACAATTGCTTATCTACTAATGGTTTGAGTGAGTTGAAACTTGTTTTGTTCATTTTAATGAATTTAAAATTAGGCTAACATATTTACTAGCTTATTCATTTACTTATTGACTTGACTTCCGTCAAGCCTGATGAGTAAACCAACAAAGCCTTCAGGTCGATGAGTAAATTTTTAGGTTTTGTAGCTATTCCCTCATTTTCATGTCCCGAGCAATTTTTTTTTTTTTTTTAAATTTTATCGAATCGTATGAAGTTTTATCCAACTCCATATCTGAAATACGTATGAGAAATAAACCAAACCAATTTGGCACTTTTTCAACAAACTTTTGGTAAATCAAGTTAATCGGAATATCAAGCACCTCGATTCATATTTTAGCTCTAGCAAGCAATTCTAAAAAAAAAAAATTTCTTAATTTTTTCAAATTATAAAATGATTAACTCCATTTTATACCCTCGAACTTGTATCAGTTTCTCATTTTGCACCTTAAATTCTATTTTTTAATGCACCATAAATTCTCAATTTTAGATAGTTTGTGTTCTCAGCTCTCAAAATTGTCCCATTTAACTCCAATCAATGGTAGCGTAGCAAAATCAACCATATACAAGATCCTACAAATCAATGACAATGTGTTAAAAGTGGTCAAAAGAAGCCAAGAGATCGCAATTAGAATAAAACAATGCAATGCATTGTCATTAATTTGTGCTGCACAAATCAATGGAAGTCAACGTGCTGAAAATTGTTAGAATGAGTGAAGGGATTGCGGTTAGAATAAAATGGTACATTTTTATTAATATGCACCGTCTTTTATTTCGTTGATTATGCTAACCTTGTCACTTATTGGATTTAATAGGACTAGCTTGAGGATTTAGGATACAAAATGTCTAAAATTGAGAATTTGAAGTATCAAGCGTCTAAAATTAAAATTTGGGATGCACAGTGAAAAAGTGATAGAAGTTTAGAAATGCAAACAGGAGTTGGTCTACTATAAAAATTAGAATAAAAAACCTAGGGAGCCTTTATATTATTGCCCTTGTTTATTTTTGGTCCCTAATCCAAATTTTGTTTCCGATTGACCCTTGAACAATTAAAATTGCATACTTTAAGGATTTCCAGTGACGTTAGGCATAAATTTGGCCGGATTTAAAGGGCATTTTTGTCAATTCGTAATTGAAGTCTCGGGACCAACATAAAAAACCCTAAAAAGAGATAACCCTTCGACTTCGTAAGCACACTATTAGATTTTTCTTTACAAATCCTTTCAAAATTGAGTTTTACCCAAAAGATTTTGACAGTGAAGTTTTTAAATGATCTGAAAAAACACCATATTCGAGGCATGGTGCAAAGCTTTTTTCTCGTGGGTAAAACTCAATTTTCAAAGTTTTTGTAAAGAAAATCTAATGATGTGATTAAGAAATTAAAGGATTGACTTTTTTTAGGATTTTCGATGTCAACCTCGATGCTTCAGTTGTTAATGGACAAAAATGTCCTTTAAATCTGACCAAATTTATGTCTAAAATTATCAAAAGTCCTTAAAGTATGCTGTTTTAATTGTTTAAGGGTCAATCGAAAATAAAATTTAGATGATGGGCCAAAAATAGCCAACAACAATAGTTTAGAGCTTCCGAAGTTTCTTTACCCTAAAAATTAAAACCAAGCCGTTTCATTCAATGACTTTGGTGCAAAATTCAATCCAGGAAATCGATTACTGGATATTTGAATTTGATCGACTGCTGTCCTAAACTAAACTGCGCTTGAACTGGAGAATTCTTTTGCCAAATCAGCCCAACGAGCCGGACTTGGTAGTTAGTGAGCATAGTGACATCCGCAGCATTTTTGGCGGGGCCCCATGTTTTACACTCAAACTCCCCGTCGGACTATCCGAAGCTAACATCAACTAACTCTTCCTCGTCTTCTCCGTCGCGTCCTCCTCCTTTCCCATCACCAATTTCACTCATTTTCTTTTTGCTAAATCTATTCAGACATTTTCACAAATACATCGCCTTCATTCCCTGAATCACAAAATCGAACGTCCCATTTCTGAGAATTCATCGAGAAAATGGCATCCCTCTCATTCTCCTCATCACTGTCCACAACTTCCCAAATCCAACGTCTCTCGTCTCTGCCATTAAAGCCGCAGCAGGGCAAGCTTCAAAAGTCAGTAGTCCCGGCCATTCAATCCAAGATCCGGGAGATCTTCATGCCGGCTCTCAGCTCCACCATGACTGAGGGAAAAATTGTTTCCTGGGTTAAATCCGAGGGAGATGTCTTGTCCAAAGGCGAGTCCGTCGTGGTAGTCGAATCTGATAAAGCCGACATGGACGTCGAAACTTTTTATGATGGGATCTTGGCCGCCATTGTTGTTAATGAAGGCGAAACGGCTCCCGTGGGTGCCCCGATTGGTCTCTTGGCCGAGACGGAGGAAGAGATTGCTGAAGCTAAAGCTAAAGCCCAGTCAAAATCTCCATCCTCAGCTGCCCCTCCTGCTTCGTCAGCATCAAAAGCTGAAACTCCAGCTCCTCCTCCTCCTCCTCCTCCGGCGGATGGGCCGAGGAAGACTGTGGCGACGCCTTTTGCGAAGAAGTTGGCGAAGCAGCATAAGGTGGATATTGAAAAGGTAATTGGGACGGGACCGTATGGGCGGATTACGCCAGAGGATGTGGAGAAAGCTGCTGGAATTGCACCGGCCAAGAGTCCCACACCAGTTGCGGCTCCAGTGGCTGCTGCTGCGGCAGCAGCTCCAGTGAAAGCACCTTCTGCGTCTCCAGCGACCTTGTCAGAGATTCCTGGGGCAACGGTGGTGCCGTTTACGACAATGCAGGCTGCCGTCTCAAAGAATATGGTGGAGAGTCTCACGGTGCCAACTTTCCGGGTTGGATATCCTATCAATACGGATGCTCTTGATGCCCTATATGAGAAGGTACATTACGGGATTTTCTTATTTTGAATTGGTTTTTGTTATTTTTCAGTAAATTGTGGTGAAACTCAAGAGCTTGTTGGGTTTGTGGTAATTAGAATTCTGGGATTTGAGAAAGATTTAAATTTTATTAATATCAGGTTAAGAAAAAGGGCGTTACTATGACTGCATTGCTGGCTAAAGCTGCGGCAATGGCATTGGTCCAGCATCCGGTTGTGAATTCTACTTGTAAAGACGGGAAGAGTTTTACATACAATAGTAATATAAACATCGCAGTTGCTGTTGCAATTAATGGTGGATTGATCACCCCTGTTCTGCAAGATGCTGACAAGGTACTGATAATAAGACGGTTACCAATGCTATCGTTGTTCTGATTAGTTATAAGCATTCAGCTGGAAGAAATGTTGAATAATTCATGAAGCTGCTAGTTAAAATGATTTAGCTGTGATGATGTAGTTGGATCTTTACTTGTTATCACAAAAGTGGAAGGAATTGGTAGAGAAGGCTAGAGCTAAGCAGCTTCAGCCACAAGAATATAATTCAGGTATTTTTAACTTCAGTGTTGTGGTTTTTCAAATGCTCTATTGGGGATTCTGATAAATTGGGTTGATTGCTTTTGAGTATAGGGACTTTCACACTGT
This sequence comes from Coffea eugenioides, assembly GCF_003713205.1. Classification (NCBI taxonomy): domain Eukaryota; kingdom Viridiplantae; phylum Streptophyta; class Magnoliopsida; order Gentianales; family Rubiaceae; genus Coffea; species Coffea eugenioides. The sequence goes on along the minus strand of NC_040045.1, from coordinate 40,911,088 downwards.
CGAATTTGGGCATGTTTGGAGTGGATCGATTTGATGCTATTCTTCCTCCAGGACAGGTTAGCTATCAAATCTAGCCGTTTTGTTCTCGTCTAACGTTATTTGTATAATGCAAAACCTATTACCATTACCCTTGTTTGTAAATGTTTAGGGTGCTATTATGGCTGTTGGTGCATCAAAGCCTACTGTTGTAGCTGATGCAGATGGATTCTTCAGTGTCAAAAATAAGATGCAAGTGAGTTTGATTGATTGTTCTTTGTTACTTCTATTTTGTTCTTTATTTATGGAGTTGCTAGCATGTATATGTGCTGCTATAGATTTGATATCTTTTGACAGAGGGTCTACTAATTTGAGTCCTTGTGACACTATTGCTTTTGTTCGTTGAAGTTTCTCCCAGAGTTGGCAATATGTCCATTTCTATTAGGTTCACGTGGTCCTTTAGGATTCACGGATTTCTGTGTTACATATAGTTGCTATGTTGCAGTAGGGATCTGTTTTACTTGAGATGAAACTTTAAATGCTGTTTGTGTGTTTAACAAGCTTTAGACAAGAAGCTAACAATAAGGATATTGGTCTGGCTAAATGAGACTTGTTTGATGCCTTTCAAGTCCATGTTTATTCAGCCTTCAGTTTTCTATTAAATCTCATATGGGATTCATTTCCAACTTTTTGCAAACTTTGTATAATATCAAGCAGACAACCAAAATTTGGAATCCAGATGAAATTGCCAATTACCATTTCCTCTTCTCGTAGATACTGTGATATCTATTATATGTCAAAGAAAGTGCACCTCTGGTTATGGTATCATTTGCAGAATATTCATTGCCTACCTAGATAGAGATAACCATTATTTTGGAGTTTCACGTTCAATGGTCTTCAGTCAATTCTCTTTGCAGTCCAGTTCTCTCAGTATATTGACTTTGTAGAGATAAAGCAAGTTTCACACCCATTAGAGGTGCAGGTCATTCTTTGTTGATGATGCAAATATTAAACCAGCAAAATTTAGCAGCTTCCCAACTTAGCAGTAAATCAGACCAGCTAAATGTCTTGACATTTTGTGTTCCCTAAGGTTGGTAGTAACTAGCTTTGTCAAGGTGCTAGGAAATTTGAAATCCTTATAGCAGGATTCTAAAGGGAGGCATCACTTTTTCAATAGCAACACTTCTAGTGCAATTCAATTATCTCTTGTAGTGTAATACATTGATAGGCTTTGGCAAGATAAGGTAAATCTTATGGTTCGGCCAGAAAAAAAAAATTTTCATGGAGATTAGAAATAGTATTATGCTTCTATTGTGCATTGTTGAGTTGGGTGACGACAAATTAGTGGGTATCAGAACAGCTGCCATACTGACTGCATGACCTAAAACTTGTCTTTTGGGCTAAATGTCTATTTTCTTTCTTCATGTGCTCAAGCCTTGAACTGAGCTTGTAAAGCTCCGCTGATGTATAGGAGCAGCTAGCTGCTCAAATAAGTGAAAAGTCTAGGGAGAGTTGACTGAGAACACAGCTGCTGGGAGACTTTACAAAGATCATTACCTGATACATTTCTTTAACTGCTTTGCACATTCATCATTTGGTTTGTGTCGAATCTTTATGCTTTTAAAATTTGGTTGACCATCTTGGGTTGGAAAGCTGCAGAGTGATCTTCTACGGTCCTTAGCTATGGACCTAATTTGCTAGTTATACTCAATTATTTTAAAATTCTTTTTCTCTTCCTGTTACAACGATGGAACCTAGCTGAATAAATAGCATCTCACTTTCTGAAAGAATTTCCGTGAGTGCCTGTTGACTGGAATGGTTTCCAAACATTTTCCAGGTCAATGTTACAGCTGATCATCGAATCATCTATGGTGCTGATTTGGCTGCTTTTCTTCAGACCTTCTCAAAGATTATTGAGAACCCTGATAGCTTGACACTGTAGATTAACGACATGTTTATGAGGGTAGCTGAAGGATGCTGCTTTGGAGTCTCGATAGTTTCTGGCGACATTTTTGCATGTTGTTGTTCATTTGTTTCTATTTTGGCAAGAGAGACCGGTGAATCCAATAGGACAATTTTTTGAAAACAAGCAATTATGTTACAATTTGTTGAGACTCGTTGGTATAATAACATTTAGTGTTACTATTTTTTCCCCCTGTCCTTCTTGACTCTTCGCATCTATTATGGAGGATCATATGGCAACCCTAATGCAAGAAAATTTGCATGTATGATGACGATCAGTTGAATTACTGCTTAATTATGGTATTAAACGTTTAGTCGGATGCACGATGATAAGTTTACAAGAAATCCCTCCTGTGAGGAGTGGTGGTTTGTGCAGAGATTTGGGTGCGCGGTTGCTGGCGCTTTAAATTAGTGATATTTAACTTTATTGCATTAATGTTACTACACATCTTTACCAACCCAGGCCAGTGAACCGTGCGTATGGAATTGGGGCATTATGGACTGTAGAAGCATGTTTTCGTTCTGTGGATTTCCTTGCAGCTTCTCGCAAAGACATTTTTGCATTCCTGCAGTCTTGCTTTAGTTTCTGTAGTGCGCCGAGCTTAATGAATTTACCAGTCAGGGAGGAGTAGTATCAGAAATTGGCATTTGTGAGGGCATTCACCAAGACCTCAAAAAGGCGGCAGGAAAAAAAAATAATGGGACCTCAGATGAAGTTCATCAGCTCTGCAAAATGGTCCTTCAACCTTGCCCTTATCATTAGAGATACCACATGAACTGTCATCACTGGGATCATCCTGTGCTGAGACAACTGGGCTTGACCCCTTGAAAAGTAGGATTCAATGATTTGGCTAATTTCTTCTTTGTTAAAGTCATAATTACCATGTACATTTGCCTAGATATCTACAAAATCAATGTTGTTACAATAACAGTAACAATATATGTCAAAATTAGAAAAAAAAATGTCGGTCTCAAAATTTAAAGTTTGAACATGCAAGATATTTCTGCTCCTGCTATTCACTGTTTGGATTCTTTCGGCTTTACAGACGGTAGGAACTGATTCCTTTCAGCTTTTGAAGAAGGTGGGGAAGTATATAGATCTTTAATACTCGAAACTTCACTGTAAGAATCAAGTTCTCTTGCTTGACACTGCATAACTATATGTTAATCTTCTTGCTGCTCCTCAAATGAGTGGTCTGGTTCCCCGGGAAAAGAATCAAAGCTTACCAATCCAAGCTGATGTTTCTCGAGATGTACAACTTGTCAATGTATTCTATAACTGGATGTGAGCCATTGATGTATCTCCTCATTTCCCTCTCCGCTGATTCTTCTGCAAATTCAACATTAAGAAAACATTGTTCATTAAAATTTGATTTCTACTTACTAAAGCTTATAGTAGCAGTTTTTGAATCTGGCGCAGAGTGGACTTAAAAATCGTTTTACTTGGACAAGTTGATGTCTTTGGACGGTGCATAGTGAAAAAGAGAAAAAGCAGGAGTTCAGATGCCTGACCAAGCCACTATCAAAGACTACTCCTTGCATACTTCTTATGCAAGCTGTCGAGAAGAACTAATCATGGATTAATTTCCTCACAATGGGGATATGATTTCTTTCTACAACTATATCCCTTCTGCACTTTGTGTAATTCAGCCGAGTCGAGCCATATCAACTATTGACAGAACCAAGGACATCTTAACCATTATAAGTAGATGGGTAAAACCATGTAGGTAAGAAATGGCTACGAGTGTTTACATTGACTCGCTGTATTCGTTGGTTTTGACTCCTATACTTGAATAGATTGTATGTAATGCAAATTCATAATGCCTCTGATCCAACTTGATAAATACAGTTAATGTCTGCTTTTTTGGATGCCAGAAAGGTGTTAGAAATGTACTAGAAAAGCCACAAAATGTCTCACCAGTTTCATTTAGCCTCTCCAGAAGTTGCTCCCTCGTCGGCAGGGCACACATACCAGCTGAAACAGCAGTCCTGATTGCCCATGTGTGGTATGGTGCACAAACTTTTGTATAAGCTGTTTGAGCAGCTTCTTTCAGAGAACGTTCACTGGAGTTAAAAAGTAAAGTTGGCCATCAATTTAGGAGGCAACGAGGAACACAAATGCCAGGTTAGTTGCAGCAGTTATGACTAGAAGCATCAAAATGGTGGCTGAGAAAGATAGGGGCAGGAAAATCCTACTGCTAATCAGAATATGAACGCAATGCTGAACTTCAAAGAAAATCAACCAGATTTTCCAATGAGCCTTGTTGGTGTTCATAACAAACAACGGAATGTATAGTAACTTATGAATTAAGGAACAGTTATATCTCTTTTGCCCGCCACTAAGCAAATAAACACAGCCAAGAAATAGATGCTTTATAGTAACATGCAATACCATATCCTATTCTTTGCTGTAACTTTGAAACACAGATGAATGAAACAGTACAGTGATGAGGAACATCAACATCAACACTACATCTGAATTGGCTATGAACACCATTTAGTTATAGGGTCAACTTCTTGCTTATGAATATGTACAAGGAGGAAAGAAACATACTCGGCCGACAAAAAGTTTTGAAATAAAGCTCTAATGAGATCCAGGCCCTGCCTAACCCTGCGTAAGTTACGTGAGAGGCTCCCAGCTGATTTTACAGTGTCCATTTCAACGTCATAATCAAGTATGTTATTCAATGTGCCATAGTCCTCTGATGCATCCTCTAGATCCTGTACCTGGAGCAATGACAGCAATACATCCACTGAGAGGTGAAAAAGAACTACTGAAAACAGAATGAAGGTGTCATCATTAGGACTATACATGATACGTGCTTTTCTGAAAGAACATTTCATCTCCTGGCGGATGAGGCAACAGGTAAAGGAGGGGAGATTTCAGGCGTTAAAGTTCTGAGGTACAGAGCTAATGATAAAGAAACTGAATGGAGCTAGGTGAGGTAAAAAAAGATGCACAAAAGTTCTTCCCTAGCAGTATTAGTGAAGAGGCTACACGTTGCCCTCCATCTTTTGCACATCAACAACTTGATCAATTTGATTTCGTTATTATTACTGTTTACTAGTTTCCACCCACCATAGAAGAATAGAAGTCACTGCAATTAGGGGCTAAAAGGAGTCTTTGCTATTAAAAGTTCAGAAAAAAGCTGTGATTTTTGTGCTTGGCAATCATCCAAAAACCATAAGCCCTGCCATCTTCTAGAATCAGTCGTACCTCCTATGAGGGAAGCTTCCCTTGGTATAAGAAGAGTTACTCTCAAATAGGTGACAACCCAAGCAACCATGAGATTCCGCGCTTAAAGCATATTATCTGTAAATTCTCCTATTCAAATCTTTGGCATTGATCATGAAGCCCGAACGCAAGTTCACCCCATTGAAAACTATAGCAGGTGGCTCTTTCATTTCTTAGTCCTAAATGTATACTTTTTCGAGGAGAAAAGAAGAAAATAGAGCAAATACCATTCTGCAGTAATTGCTTATACAATTTTATTCTGGGATGGAAGCGTCAAAACAAGACCTTGTTCATTTGTTACATACACGAAACTGATCCAGCAATTTTTTTCTGTTCCTTCTGTTGACCAAATTAAACTAATTTGCCCCTCTTAATCCTAAATCTCTGCCTATGTAAGAAATCATACTGGCAAGAGACATACCTGTGCTTGGATGACATACATATATAAGGCATTAAAGATTTCAGACATACAAATGTTATCCCTCCAAGCCAAAAATCCATGCATAAAAGATGCTCAAAAAGTATATAATTTTAGAGAATCAGGCCCAATGGTAAAGGGTCTTTGTCCCTGGTTTTAGAATGAGTGTTCAATTCTTACCGTCTCTATTCCCTACTTCGTATTTCCTACTCTTCCCATTCTAAAAATAAAAAAGAAATAAAAACAAATAAACAGTGCTAACCTTGGACACGTACTCCATCTCCGCAAATTTGAAGGCAATTCCCAAAGAACCAAAGAGGACGGAAACAAGAGAACATGCATCACAAAAGGGCTTCAAATCAAGATCAAAATTAGGACCCCTTGACTTCAATAAACGAGAAAGTTCCTCAAAAGCATCTGCAATGGCAGATAAAGGAGTTCCCTCTGAATCCGAAACAGCATCCTCAAAAGCATCATCATCTTCCATTACACTATTCCTTCTCGTTGTTGCACTGCTTGAACCTGTTCTTTCCTTAGTCCTTCAAAAACAAGAAAAAAAATCCCACATGTTTCAAACTTAATTATAAGATCCAATTAACCATCGGCACTTTCCTTTGTTTATAAACTAAAAATACCTAAACAAAATCAATATCAAGAAAAAGTTGTGGGGTGGAGTATAAAGCAAGAAACTGGTGATCATAATTAAGAGTTTGGCTTACTTTTGTCTGTAGTTTCGTTGTATTGTGTTAAGGAACGAAGGGAAGCGGGGGGCCATCGTTTCTTGGAGTCTGCTAAGATTGCGCTCTGTCTTACAAGAAACTCTACAAATCTATGCAGTTGTTTCTTCAGAAATTTGAAGGTAGTTAATACGAAGCCAAGAGAGTTTTCACTATTCTAAATTTGGCGCGCCATGGGTCGTTATAACCTTAACCGAACCTTTGAGAAAGGTTGCGCGTATTGACTGTTAGGTACATACCAAATAACAGAGAATCTGTTTCCTCCACAATTTAAAGTGTGACGATTGACAATGGAGCTTTCCGATTGATTGCGTGTATACTCCTTTTTTTTTCTTTTTTCTTTTTTTGGGGCAAAACTAGTTATAATTAGGGAAGTATGTGTTGGATTAATTGACGAGAACAAAGCTGAAAATCCATAATCGTACACGTTTTTTTTATTCCTATTGTGCTAAACTTTTTTTAACAGTATGCATTCCTTGTCATATTCTATATATATTCCTTTTGGAATAAAGTGCCAAAACGTTAAACTAATCCAATCAAAATACTCGGTAAGGTGAAAAATAATTTTTACCCTTTTTTTTTTTTTTTGCGTTATCTTCTCGTCAAGACGTTAAAATAATCCAATCAAAACACTCGTAAGGTAAAAAATAATTTTTACCCTTTTATGTTTTTTGTGTTATCTTCTCACTTCTCCCTACATTCTCATATGGAGTATCTTTTATCGGGCATAGAATTTGAACTCTAAATGAACTCTAAACCTGATGAAGACAAAATAAATTATATCAAAAATTAAATTGCCCATGCTGCTAATTCTCTATTGCATCTTTTCTTTGAGATTTAAAAAGAAGAGGTAATTTGAGGAGAACTAATGAAATTGGATTAATTACTTTTATAAGTCCACCTTAAGTTAGTCTAGTCAAACCAAAATAGTTAATGTAAATGTGACATCATATGATGATGATGATGTGGGGGCTAATTTTACGTTACGTGTGGGGCAATCCACACTCTAAACCCTCCTATAAGGAAAGGTGTTCATCTCATGCAGGCCAGGATGAATCCAAATATGAGGAACCCGTAATCAAAACACGGTCCAACATATCATTAATTCTAACGTGTGAAGCCCAATCGCTTCTAAAACCTATTTAAGCATTGTGACTAAAACAAAGTGCCACTCATTCCATGTATATCATTTTTTTTTTCCATGCGATTGCCATATTTGTTGATACTTGAAGGCCTAGAGGATGTCGTGGTGCAAGAATTACTTCCCAATTGATTCAGAAGACAAGTAGGGCTTCTTGTCAAAGGTTCATGGACCAGCCTCATCATCTATTGGAGAATAAACTTGCAATTCTTCTCCCACTTTCTTATATCTATTCAATGATAACGCTTAGGTATTTAAGATAAAAAGGAAAGGCCAGCTTTCCCCTGAATTGCTTTTGCCTTCTGCTTAAATTTTGCAAAATCTAAGCCCACATTGTTGAAAGAAAATTGAAAAATAGAATAAGCCCACCAGCAGATCTTCTATTTTCTGGGCCCTCCATATTGCCATTGGCAATTTTTTTTTTTTGGACCTTTTCTTTTTCTAAAAGTTTAAGCCTCTATCGCATATTGTCAAAGGCCCAAACATGTGCAAACTTTTCTTTCTTTCTTTCTTTAAAAAAAATAAAAAATAAAAAATTGAAACTTCTATGGAGAAAAAGAAAGAACTTTACTTGAACAGAGGAGGACACTTGCATGTTCTCATGTCAGCTACAACTATATGGAATTCATAGCACTCCTCCATAAATACTACTAAGCCTACAACAACTAAAAAAACATAGGCATGTAATATTGTATTGAAATCAGATTATAGTATCTAAACACGATTCCTTAGCTCGATCCCATCTTCTTCTGAGCAATCAACCTCCTGGGCATGCACCTGAATTGGCTTGAAAGTGTAGAATTTTGCACATACCAAGTAGAATTTTGCACATACCAAGGCATGTAATATTGTATTGAAATCAGATTATAGTATCTAAACACGATTCCTCAGCTCGATCCCATCTTCTTCTGAGCAATCAACCTCCTGGGCATGCACCTGAATTGGCTTGAAAGTGTAGAATTTTGCACATACCAAGTAGTACACCAAGTTTGCAACTTGCAGCAATGTTATCAGCCAATAAAGGTACTCCAATTTTCCCCTGTTCAAATTGTTATCCGGAAGCCAATTTGATCCATCAGGGCCTGCACTGAACTTGTGAATAATTGACACCAAAAAGGTACTTGTATAACTCCCCATTGAGATTGCCAACCAGAAAAATGCAGTAGCGGTGCTCCTCATGCTCTCTGGAGCTTGATCATACAAGAACTCAAGGTGACCGATTGACATAAATGCTTCAGCCATCCCATGAAGGCAATACTGTGGAACTAGCCAAAACACTGAAATCGGGATCATTTCTTGAGGTTTGTCTTCTAGTCCGTACGCGAAAGCTGTCCGTCTTCGCTTGACTTCAACAAATCCAGCAACGAATGTGGCTAGTATTGCAATGGCAAATCCAATTCCCATTCTGGTGAGGTATGTTATGCCACGTTCTAGCCCGGTGAAGCGACGAATTACTGGGACAAAAATGCGATCGTATACACCAATTGTGAGGAGCATACATGCTAAGGTGAAGACACTCATGGATGCTGCAGGGATTTGGAAGGTTTTTGTTAGGTGACGATTCATGGTTTTTGCTTGTGATAATGAAAATGTGTGTTGCTGAGCAGCTGCAGTGATGAGAAGGATTCCAGATGCCCATATTGGTCCCATTCGGATCACTGATTTTAGCTCCTCTACACGGTGAACTGTGTTCAGCCTCCACCAATTTGGTGCTTTGGGATCGTCTTCTTCTGTCACAATTGCTGCCTTGCTAAAAAACCTGATCACCAAAGAAAAGAAAATGTTTCTGTGAATTCTACATCTTAAGATTCAGAAATGCTAGCATTTTTCTACAATTGCAAAAAACTGAAAAATAATTTTTTTTTTTTTAAAAAAAAAAAAAGCTGAAAGCATGCATGATAGGAATTAGTAGACACTCTATAGACACATGTTGAGAATATAGCTTCACTGAATGAGTAACGCTATAAAATCTTGAATTATTGGGGCAGTTGTTAGTTTCCTTAGCAATGGTTTGTCTTTACCATGTCCTTTAGTAAAGTTTATCTTCAAAGATGACCCTACTTAATAATTTTTTTATTCTTTTTAAAAAGATGGAAGTCTAAAATTGATGAACCTATTTCAGCTTATCTTTTAATTTCTTTTTCTTTTTCTTTTTTGTTTAACTTTGAAAATACACATTTTTTTTTTTGTAAAAGAAAATTTGGATAGATTCGACTCTAATCATCATCACAAGTGAGGGCATGCTCTCAAAACCATAAGTACTCATAGGAATTTTTACAGATTGCTCACCAATACAATCCTCACATCAACAACAACAGGGGATGAAAATAGACTGTATCATAATTTACCAGTTAGGGATGAAAATATTCTTTAGAGAAATCACCTCCATTATATGATTATCAAGCTTAGAGCTGTCAATACCAAATGGACGTCATGTGGATGGAAAAGGCCATTTGCAAAGTTCGCCATAAAAAATGACAGTAGGTGGAAAGATGTTCTTCCCCTTTGGCAGCAAATCGCGGCCGAAAGGTTATGAGGGCAGTTGCCGAGCATGTATAACTATTAGTCTATTATGTGATGTATAATACATTGCGGATTGAACCAAAAGATAAAATAAAATAACAAAGAGGGCACATGTGGAACAGTTGTTATCTACTAATAAATTTCTGGCTTCGGCTGAGTTCATTGGCAAACGGCAACCGACAGATGATTCAGGCTGAAGAACAAATTGACGAAACAATGCACCGAATAACATACAAAAATTTTCAGAAATGGCTGATCAAATGACACGCTTTCTATTGCAGGTTTTGATGGGCATTAACATAATCCTAATGAAGAAGAAGAGGTCACAATCAATTTGTTTGATAGCATAAAAGATAAACAATTTTGTTGATGTTGGGCAAAGTTATGTGGGTAGTAACTAGAACCTGTTCTTGAAGAAAGCATCTATTTTGCTTCCTAGAGTATCTTGGCTGTAGATTGCTTAAAAGCCATTAAGCTTTCATGTGGAACAAATCAATGATTGATTTATGTGAACCCAATAGTGTCATGTTGATAGCGATAAAGATAAGTCGCAACCACAATCTTTAATTAGTAGGCCTATACGCAACTTCTTGTACCAAAAACGACAATAAACACTAAGACATGAGGTCTGCATCATATTGCTGTAATCATCTTTTTGTTCTCATCTAGTGTAAGCAAAAGAACATATTTCAAACGTCCCAACGAAACTTTGACCTATTGTGCGTATTTGTGTGCAGCTGGAGAGGAAGTGTTTGGCCCATGGGAGAAATTATTCCACTGTGAGAAAATTAATTAATTTTTACCATTAGGAGATCCTGCAAGCGAACCAATGATCATTAGGGTCCTAGCTATAATTCTTGCAAGCACCGTATATAGACTCTATGGAAGGAATGAAACTATGGTACCATCATGAGGATTTGCTATTCCATAATTTGGAATGGGAATATACTATTTTGACCCGTCTCTGCTAGCTCATTGAATTTCTGTCTAGTTATGCTTATGATGATACAGTATAAGCAAGAAAATGACCCTTGAACAAACTGTCTCTACCTAATATGCTTTTAATGAAAAGAAAAATACCGCTCCTAGGTATCTCTCTTTCATGGGTTCCCTTAGAGTTAAACATCCATGTAATCAATGAAAAACACATATAGAGAAGTGCAAATAAAAATGGTTTGTTGGTACAATAATGATGCATCAAATTAAAATACTATTCACATGTTTGTGTCTGCAGTATAAAATTGCCCCATGTTTCTGTTTGATGTGTGCACTTCCATCAATTACTGTCGAAGAAGATAGGCATCGCCAAAAAAAAAAGGTTCAAACACCAAAAAACCTGTCTAGCCCCTTGTATGTTCATTAATTGATGCTTTCCCTAAAAATTATGGCTAAATAACCGAAATTTCAATCACATAAAAGACAGAGGAACTAAATTAAGGGGACTTACTTCATGTGTTTAGTATGCATAAGCCTTCCACCAAGAGATATTCCAGCATCAAGATCTTGATTTTCATATAGCAATGTGGGATCAGAGGGCATAGAAAGATTTCTTTTCCTGTAGGCAGCCACACAGACTTGTACTAGTCTTGTGAAAGGGCTACCGGCTGGGTCCAAGTTTCTGTACAAAGGGTAGCCAAATATGAAGGCAATAATTGAGAGGGCCATTGCAACTGTCGGTATTCCGAGGCCCCATCCCCAGCTAATATAATCTTGGATGTAAACAACTACTGTTACTGCAACAAGCATAGATGCCCCCATGCAGAAATAGTACCAATTGAAGAACTTCCATGTCTTGGTTTTTTGCTCTGGATCAGTCTCATCAAATTGATCTGCACCAAATGATACCACACAAGGTCTGACGCCTCCTGCTCCTATTGCAGCTAGCAAGAGAGATATGTAGAGTATGGCAAGTTGGCCAGAATTGGCTTCTTGGCACACTGATTCATTAACTTTGCATGGGGGAGGCCTCAGTTTTGGTAATATTGCTGATGTTGTCAAGCTAACCATTCCCTGATACCATGTGTAAAGTTGAAACTTAGTTAATGAACCAAATCATGAGAACAAGTTACATACAAAATTGACTGTTAAATAACAATTCAGAAATCAGGAATTTTAGGATTTCTCCAATCCTAGATTCAAATTGAGTACATGGAAAGTCATAGAGTGCTAAGAAACTTCTTGTGACATTTGACAAATTAACAAACCTTTTGACTAAGTTGAGTTGATATGATAAGACAAACCTATCATTGCATGAAACTTCAGTAATAATACAATACAAGAATACATATTATATCATGCACAGCAAAGCTTTCAAAAACCTGTGTGTGTGTGTGTGTGTGTGTGTTTGTGACAGAGAGAGAGAGAGAGGGAGGGAGGGAGGGAGACTTTACTATTTGGTAGAAGATTGAAGCAACAGTAATGGTCCAAAACCTTCCCGCAAATGAATCAGCAATGAATGCACCAATCAATGGTGTCAGACTGGCGGTTCCAGAGAAGTTGGTAGTAGTATTAGCAGCCTTGGTTAAAGACATATGCAGCTGCTTTGTTAAGTAGCTTTGCATGTTACTTCCAACTCCAACCACAGCCAACTTCTCACATACTTCATTTGCTGCAAGAAAAAGCAAGAACAAAATCATTAATGTAATCAAAGTAACAAAAGCTTTAGTATTGTTCAGACTTGAAAGTTTAATGATCAGAAAAGAACTTAAACAGCAAGAAGAGAGCTTACCAAAAATGAAAGGCATAGTCACCATTCCTCCCTTGATCTTTTCAACTGGGCGACCTTTCTCCTCTACTGTTGCCATCTTGGTCATTATTGTGGTGGTCTTCATGACCTTCAAGCTCCAATATTTATAGCCTGCATGAAAATGTTACTGTTGTACTTTTACCACAAAAATCTGCCTTTTATGACATTTTTCCTGTGCAAATACATGGCCTCAAGGATTTGACAGCACAGTAACTTAGAATACATGGTTCTTATAAGTTGGAAACTGGAAGCAGAACTTGAGGATTGATGGGACCAGCTAACATTGATGCGAGTCCAACCAAATTAAGGAAAATCAGTTTATCGAGTCAGTTTGTGCCAATATTCATATTAGCTATATGAAATCTTTTATTTCCTCATTTTTCTCAGTCCACAGAAAATTGGACTATCCATTTTATCTAAATTATTGCATCATAATAGATCAACTAAGAGATATTCAAGGGAAAAAGGATGGACTTTATTATCATAACTTGACAGATCCTTCAGCACAAAACACAGGAAAAAGAAAATTCCGTGGATACTTCTCTTCATCAGGAGAATCGTGCAGCATTTAATGAGACAAATAAAGCCACGACATACATATTATTTTCTACTACCTGGCTTTAGCTCATGGGGAAAGTTTACTCACCTCATTGCTAATATAGAAGGACTAAATTTTGGCTAACCCCCTTCCCCCCCCCCCCCCTCCCCACCCAAAAAAAAATCTCTTTTACTTCTTTTGTCCCCTTGTCCATTATGCTCTTCTCTTCTCCCCTTTTAATTTCCATTCTCGTTAGGCATTTTTCAAAGAAAGAAAGGAGAAATAAAAAATTTGTTTGTCCTTCATCTTTTATTTATTTATTTTGGGTGCTCTCTCAAATTAATGAAAATTGAGTCCAATAGAAGGTTAGTGTACCTATTGCCAAATTGACAATTAAATTCGCCATATTCTCTATGTTCCCCACATCAATAATTCTATGTTCATCAGCCTATGACTCCATTGGTTGCATTTTGTCCATGAACAGACAATCCCATAGATGATTGCATCAGCATGTATGCCATATTCTTGAAACGTCTTAAAATTCTGGAAAATGTGATCTTTGACAAATGCCCTAAATTTCCTAAATGTAGCTGATAAATAAAGATTCTCAAATGACAAAAAAATATTGGCAACAATAAAGATAAGAAAGACTGTCAATCGCATATTACATGTTATTGTTTTGACAAAAAAAAGCATATTACATGTTATTGCCGTTTAACTTACTACTGAAAACAATAATGGCTTACTAAAATTCTTGTCATTTAGCTACAAAAGAAAATTAAAATAGAGGGGAGAGCTTTGGAGAGGCCTTAGACTTGCTATGGGAACTAGATAACGTTCACAAATATGTTAAAAATGTCTCCAGGCCTGGTTATAGGCAATTATAGTTGAATTACTAGTGCAAAACAAAACCTTTAATCCCATTTCTTTTTTCGAAAAGACCCTTAATCCAATTTCTACTCGCAATCAATTGCAATACTTACTAGCATAATATGCATCGTATTAGCTGAACTAGTTAGAGGCAAGTTCGAGTAATAGGATACATCTTCATTAACCAGAGCGTATTTGGTTCAAAACTCACGCACCAAAAATCTGTACATGCTATCTTTCAGCTGTTCAAACAATCTACCACTTCATCCTTTCTCTTTTCTGTTTAAAGTTTTGTGGTAGTGGGGCTTCCATTTCATTTTGTTATTTTCCTATGCTGAATCTGGCAAGGGCCTGGTTTCTCTGAATTTATCAGGGTAAAACAACTTTTAACCATTGCAGTTCGTACTAGTACAGCTTGGAAGAACGAACAATAATATGGTCCAAAATCAGAGCAGCGCCAAGAAAACAATGGTCTACAACTTCTTATACCAGCATATTATCATGTTAAGGCGACCAGTTTGCTTGAACTTTTTGAGACAAATTATGCTACTTTTAACTAATTGCACATTTATCATTCCTTTGTCATTCCAGTAAAAATTAAATTAGAACGAGAATTGCAGCTTTACTATATTTAGGGCTCTACAAATCTCTCTTGTTCTTGTATCTTGCTTCTAAACTAGCACCAGTACACAATCTTTAAATGGCTCAGTGGACTGAAATTATTATACCTTGGAATAACTTTTTAAAGCAGCTAAATTCGGAATTACATTGCTAAGTTGTTTTTCCGCTTTTAGTTGAAAGAAATTATGAAGTGGGACTAGTGGAAGAGAAGCCAAATTGTGCTTGACTAGTATTAAAAAAATATATATAGAGGCTAAGCCCCTCTTAAGAGTGTCATATCTGTCAGTGCAAATAAAGTAGCAAAAGCCAGAATTTAATTGAACCTAGAGAAAGACAAGTTTTAGTCAGATTAGTTAATTAACCACTAAGCTTAGCTCAGTGACCACCAGGAGGGACTTCAGTCCCTCCTTGAAACCTCACCTGCTGCAAAAAAAATTTAAGGGTAGTGTCATAGCACTTTCTTGGTTTAATTGGGTCTGTATACCTATTAGCCCCTAACACACAAGCCTCCTTAGGCTCCCCCTCCCCTAGATTAGGATAGAGTAGGTTATACAATGTATTTTTGCTGGAAAAAAAAGAGACAGATTAGTTAATTGAGTGTCCAAAACGTAGACTGGTTTTGCTTCTTTCTACCATTTTATTTTGGTAATAGACCTGAGATGTCTACAAAAAGAAGGAAAACTCGTAAGGTTCATTCTAGCTTATTTTTGAAAAAAAGATAAAAAAAGTTAAGGTTTTATTATAACTGCTATTTAAAGTCGTAGGAATTAGTTCGTTGCTATAGATAGTGTCATGTCTTGCTACCCAACTAAGCTCCCCCTAGCTGGAGTCACTAACGAGGACTATTTTTGTGTACTGCGTGCTATTTATGTAGATAAGCCAAAAGGCCAATAATTTTTTTTCCCTATAGACGATTTAACTTATTTTGCTAAGGTCAATATAAAGATGATTAATGAATAAATAAGAATGACCAACAATGTAAGGATTATATGCTTAATAATTGATCTTCATGATCAAGAAATGATTTGACATCCTACTCTTTTTCCAACGAAATTTTCAAAACCCCAATTGGCTACCTTGTCAATTATTCAAAGGAGTTAAGAGCAAATCCCTTCAATTATTCTTGGAGTCAAATTTGACAACAATACAATATTATATCAACTTGGATACGTAAGTTGGGAAGGAGTATTTGCAAGATGAACTGATACAAGTTAGTAATGTGGGATGTGATGAGCAAAGATTGCACCAAACCTGCCAGGCCAGGAGTCGAACTACTGAACTGACACGCAGGAGCTAAAGGGGAATTGCGCATTGACAGAATAGGTTTCCATCTTTAGAAAAGTTAGGTCTTGATATAAGGGAGTAATACTCTTTCTTTAATTGTTTTTTATTTTTTCCTGTACTTTTGGATGTTATGTTATTTTTTTCTTGATAAAATCTAGGAGTAACGTTCCTCACTCATGTACGAAATTTTACACCAAAAAAAAGAGAGAGAAAGAAATCAATTGATGCACTGAAGAACTTAGTCAATCAGTTCATGATAAGCACACACACAAATTAGTACCTAGTACTCTCTCGATACAACTCCCGCATTATACTTGATTAGATAAGGATGAAAATAAAGTGAACCACAGATGAGATCGTGACACCATCGCTGCCTTTCTTTTGCATGCTAGATTTTGAAGCCTGTCATGTACAAAAATTTGCACCCAAAAACTCAATATGTGGTCTAAACCTGTTTGATATGACGTTAGAGATGGCGTTAGAGATGACATAACTGAACCCAAAGCACCACAGCCCATCCAAAATATGTTTGTCTGCATATCCCAGCTGCCTACATAACTTTTCCACTGCACAAAAAAATCAAATGGTTCCTTGAAGCATCACCCTTCCTATATCAACCATCTGTTCTTCCACTACATGACCGGTCAATAACACGGGATTTTCTGCTAACACATGCAGCAATGCCGGCTTCTTCTCCATCAATGATACAGATACGTGGATTTCCCTGAACTGTTGTACATGCATGTGGGCTTTGTGGCATGAGAGATGACCTTTTTGTCGTCCAAAAAAAATTTTTTTTTTTTTGCTGTGTTACGTCTAGAAGATTAAGAAAAACGAAAGTAACTTATTAAGCGAAGATTTGCAATTTTTGGGATTCATCAACTCATTTAAACGTTTTGATGTGGAATACTTCCTTGAGCAGATTTTTTTATCGTTCAATTATTGCTTACTATAACCAGATCAATTCGTATCAACGACTTTAAGTTGCTTCTTTATTTTGTCCCGCAAGGGCTTTGAAAATTCATGATTGAGCATAACACGTCATTAGTCTATTGAAACAAGAAAGGTTGGATTTGAATCAAGATCATTGTCGAAGCATTGATTAGTGTAACAGTATTTTCATTTTCACTGTCATTAAATAGCCTTGACCATTGCCTTGACAGGTTGCTCGCAGAAAATGAGTGCACACAGACACTCATTGTCTTTCAGCTGGATTGATTATTATCCTTTGAAGAAAGCTTCTCCTTTTGTAATTGTCTTATATGTACATACAAATCATGTAAATTCTTATCTTTTTGACTGTCAGCGGCTTTTGTGTTTCTCATTCTTCGTTCCCTTATCTTTGCCACCGACTTGTGTCTTTTAGCACGATTGGTCGCAAATGTATGCATGAATGTGGAGTTGTGTGCAATGCAAAGTAATATGCTACTACTTTTTCATGGATTTTCATTCTCTTCCTTCTAGATCCTAGTGTCCAAACAGCCTTTGGGATTACCCTTGTGGTTGTTAATCCACCCCTCTAAATGTTGCGGATTAATATCCAAGTGCAAATGCAGCTCCTAACACCAAAAAAAAAAAAAAAAAAAAAAAAAAAAATCAAACTATCTAGTTATTTTTGAGAGCAAAAGCTAGATTTGTAGAATCGTGAGCAAAAGATAATCTTATCGTTTTATTGGTACGTTCCTACTGTTGCAGGTATCAAAATTTAAAATAGCAAGTGTAGCAAAAAAAAAATATATATATATATATATTACAAGTGTAGAAGTATCCCATATCCAAATTATTAGGATTTTGTAACAACTAAAAATACCATGGGATCTCGCTTCTGTTTTTGAAAATTATATCACTTTAGCGTTGACAAACATACAAATAAAGTGATCTACATAAGTTGGCAAGATAGCAGGATAATGACTTCCACCTTGAATTTTTCCTGAAAGCACTATTCCTTTATTTCGTTCAAGATTTTGTGGGTATGCAAATGAATAAAGCTAGAAGAGTTTTAGCTCTCCTTCCAGAGCTGAGAGTGTAAAAAAGGGATCTTGGACACACAAAATGAATTGGCCAACAAAAAACTAAAAACAAAGAAAAAGAAGAGTAATTTGAAAGCAGTTAAGATACGCAAGAAAAAAGTTTGGAACACTACATGATAATGCTATTGTTATATTCTAGCATCTGTCTTTATCTTTAGATGATTCGATGCACATCAGAACATCAAGCAAGTTATATTTCTTGCACGCTCCACAGTAAATGCTGGACCATGTCCCAAGTTTGTCTATTGATCATCGATTTTTCTGGGGAAAAGTTTAGTACGTAAAGGGTTATCATACAATCACACAACTCACCAAAATGTTGTCTGTACTAAGACACATTTCAATTCCTTGAGCCCTCATTCCACTTAGGCCTGCTTTTGTTGGGGTCCCCAGAAGAACTGTCCTCTTTCAAGTTCATCACATCCCGCTCAAAAGAAAATAAAGGTTCATCACATCCAAACTTTGCCAACCTCAAATTTCTGCTGCCACCATGCCACTCGACATCGCTTGCTGAAGCTAGTCCTTGCAATTGGACCACTTAGTCTATTCAGTCCGTTAGTCCCCACACCTTTTATTTTGATCGACTACTTTTACCTATATGCACAGAGACACAAGAAGTGCCTACTTCATCACATGGATATTCTGCAATCAATCTTTGAACAAGCTTTTAGTTATGTTGTATGTCATTGATGACAAAATGACACCAACATAAGTTGGTTTAATTGATAAGTACAGATAATTTTCTTATAAAACGTCGTGTATTCAAATTTCACTGTAGGTGTAAGAGGTGTGCTGGTGGGTGATCTATAAGAACTCCTATAAGTGACTTATAATTTCGGGAGCGTACTCTGACATGTGATAGTAATCGAACCAAATCCATTGACAAAATGACGCTCAAATCACCTTACACCTTGATCATTAGTTCAAATGCTTGGGATCAAAGAGTAGGAGGACTAGATGGTAAATGCAATATCCTAGGTAACCAGCCTGATTGCTCATCAAAGTTTTATATCTTTCATTTTACTGCTGGAACTTTCAGAAGTTTTTAGGACAAGTATAATAATACCTTTTAGCTGTTGACGACCTCAAGGACAGAAAAGAACTTTGATTTTCTTTTCTTTTAAAATAAATACTCTTATAAAACCAATATATGGACAAATACATACTACATAATTTCCAACCATATTGGCCAACGTTATTTTTCGCACCTTTTAAATGAGTTATCTTACTGACATTGGCGTTCAGAGGTGGTGATCGGTTGAGGCCGCCGGCCCCCCAATATTTACTTTAGAAAAGCCTCTCATTTGTGCGCCGACAATGTACCTAAATTAGTTAGCATACTGAACTGCTTCATGCATGAGCTGGGTTGCATTTGCTGGTAAAATCCAAGTCTCTGGGGATTGATGTTTTTTGCGAAAATCTTGAGTTCTCCATACAAGTAGAGATGGTAACATGTTTTTGTGCCTTCTGAGGTCGAGAACCTCAGGTTTCTTTGAAGATATCTGCATCGCTTGGAATTGAAAGTACTCCGGCAACAAACATGCAGAAATTCAATAGGTCTGTATCATGTTAGGTGCCATTTGGAGCCAAAGCTCCTGAAGGTTCCCCAAAGACATTTAAAACCAGTAACTAAACCATCGATTGGAAGCTCCTGTACGAAAGTCCACATAATTTTGCCGAATTTTCAAGGTTAACAGTCCAAAGCCATTGCTAATCATCTTGGACTTGTTCTCGATCGATTATTTTAACTAATTATAAATTTTAATTTTGAATAATTAATTTTTATGATATTTTGATTGATTTTATATTCTAATTATAAATTTTTTAATGATATAAAAAGCTAAAATCTATAATCACTCAAATAGTAGTAACTTCTGCTGATATAGGATGCCCACTGCACATGTTTAGAAACAGTAGCATTGTATTTTGTCAAACAAAATATTGACCTCATAAAACAGGTTAGTTTTTTACGAGATCAAATTTTGAGGCCAATGCAATGACGGAGGTTGGCAAGGAAGTAGAACTGCTATGTATTTATGAACCAATTGTAGAGACACTACTGAAGAAGTTTTCTAGAGAAGACACTGGAGCATACATATGACAGGATAGTTACACTTTGAAGTTTGCTGCCTTCTCCAGCACTCGAGAAGAAGCATAAAGACACCAGAACAAAGGAATACGATATGTACTCATTCAAAGCGTATCAATTAAAAAAGAAAAAAAAATAAAGAAAAGAGAGTCGAGAGAGAGAGAGAGAGAATACAGCCTTAAGAGTTAATTTCACTCCTCAAACTCGTGCATATGATCTAAGAGATAGTTAGCAGCCAGCTCCTCATTCTTGTTGCAAGCAAAGAACACTTCCAGCACAGTTGCGCGATCAAACCCCATTTCTTCCAGCTGGAAAAGCAAAATTTTAAAGGCAACATTACTACCACTTACTATGGAACACTGGTGCATTTTTACATGTTTTAAAGCTGAGGGAATTACAAATTAACTATTCATCAAAGGCACAACTGCAAATCGAAAGTTTAGAACCAACCAAGATCTTGACTCTGGTATACAAATTCCATAAACGATTGGCTTTTTAATTTCCAAAAATAGCACAACCCATCACACCGCTGAGATAGGATTCAAGATCCTCTCAGCTGATGGTAAGCAAATTAAGTCTATGACCAGATTCAGAAATCTAATTTTGTCAAAAACATTCAAACTAATTTAAGACTTGGAATGAAAGACACTCACACGTCTGATAGCTTCGCGCTCTTCAGCTGTCACTTGTATAGTTTGTGGCATTGCTCCAGCAAGCTGACCAAGTATGTTCCTGATTGTAAGGAAGGATTAGCACGTGAAGATGGATTCATTGACCTTCTAATAGCCACCATGAAAGCTCAGTAAGGCATTGCAGTAATTTAAAAAAAAAAAAGAAAAAGAAACATGAAAGTTACCCTTCTCCTCCTTCAATAGGTTCATTAATCAGACGAAGGAAATCCGCCTGATGCTCCTGAATAAGTCGCATCAAATGAGGATTTTGCTTCCCTAGCTCTTGGAGCATTGGCTGAAAATTAAGACAAGAATGTGAGGTAGTCTCGGAACTGAAGAGACAAAATAAAAACCTTAAAGATAAAGCCATATAATACCTGCAAAATTTGAGGGTTTGCCTGCACCATTGCTCGCAATGCTTGGAACTGAAAAAAGTTGAATGTTAATAAATCTTGTGGCAGTAGGACAAAGGGAAGGGCAAATGGGAAACAGGTGATACCTGCTGACTGTTGCGCAGAAATTCTAAAGTGTTTGCACCAGCAGGGTTTGAACCCAAGTTTGGAAGACCCTGCAACAAGAAAATGTCAAGTCTACTAATTTGAAAATCGCCCTCAGCTCAGTTGATGATATACGCTGCCTGTACCTGGGGAAAGAGATCTAACGGATTAGCATTTGGTCCACTTGATGGAACAGCAGCAGGTTGCGTGGATGGGGGAAGCTGAGCTGGTGGACTAGTGGTCTGCCCACTCGGTGGAGTTCCACTCACAGGTGGAGCCTCAGCCGATTCTGGGATGCCCTGATGCATAAAGGAGATAGTAAGAACAGGATAAGAGACATCGCATGACCACATTACACGAGTTACTGCAGAAAAGCAAGAACAAGAAGGAAAGGAGGAGAAACCTATTCAACATGCTCCTGCACTCTACTCATTAATCTAGAAATGCCACAGCAGAAGAAAATACTATTTTATTGATACAAGAAATATCACAATTCAAAGAGAACACCGTTAAGTGAGTGGGAAAAGAAAAAACAGAGGTTAGTCCTTAAATTGGTCCAATTCAACGTGTAACACAGGTAGAAATAGGATGCCCAAAGTGGACACATGAGGTCACAATACTACATCCTGGCCACTGGCTTCCTTATAAGCAAGTTTGCATGAGGACCATAGAAATGAAACATGAAACATGTCGCCACAATTACATAGATCATACCAATTCCAACTCCTATTGCATCTTATATTGAAAGATCAACCTTTTAAAGCATATTCTAGGGAATAGAACATCTACACTTTCGAATCATGTCAAACATATCTTTTCATATTTATCCCCGGTCCCACAAACAATAAGAATTTTGATGTCAAGTTTATACAGCAATAACAACAAAACACAGAATTATTAGTAAATTGATGAGACACCGAAATTATCATGGGAACTATTCTATGATAATTGCTAATTGACAAGAATTTAGGAAAGAAAATGATAGCAAACTGGATTGGAAAGATATTTGTGCAACAAAGTGTGCCATTATACAGGCATGTCATGCATATGGGAATGCTTAGGAGTTGCAATACAAATAACATCTCAAAAAGGATGTGTACTTACAGAATATAGATACTCAACAGCTCTCTCTGGGTTGTTATAAGCAGCGCGAAGGGCTCGAACAACGGTATCCCTATCCCATGTTCCTCCACCCATATCAAGAATCTGCTGAATAGCTCCCTCAAGGTTGTTACCAGCAACTAAAGTAGATGCAGCTTGCCCATAGACATCAGCATCAGATCTGGTTAAACCGATGAACTTTTGCTAAATAACGAGGCAAGATTCTTAAAGAGAAGAAAATAAACAGCAAGCAGAACCACATAGTATAGGGGGCAAAACAAAAATCCAGGTTTCATAATCCAGAGTAGACCACAAACAAAACCAAGTTTAACATAACTCTTCCAATCATTCCCAACTCTGCCCCTTGTGGAGTTCTACTAAACAACGAGTCCAATTACCAAAAAAAAAAAAAACTATAGAAGAGGGATTGCAAATTTAGACCATGGAGAAAAAAAATTCCAAATCCAAACCTGCTCCCCCTTAAAAAAAAAAGGTATACACCAAGACACCCACTGCTACCCTTGAGGAATGTAGGAAAATTTTCAATCAACTAACAAGAGAAGAAAAACTTACACTGCAGCAGGAGGTTGAGTTGTTGATGGTGCTGGAGTTACAGCTGGAGGTTGAGGACTTGATGCTGTCTGAGCTACAGCAGGTTGAGGGTTTGATGCAGCCTCAGCTGCAACAGGTGGGGCACTTGATTGTGCTACCTACCAAAATTATAAACTATAGCAACACTGGAACCAAAGAAGGGATGTACTCATCTATGTATATGCAAACAAAAGAAGAGGGGAACCATGAAGATAAAATCAATTATGCCATGGCTTCCAAACTAATCAGATTCGTTAATCATAAACAAATTAGCTGCAAGTTTACATACATATCTTGAGCAGTAAAGCACATTAACAAATATATATGCTCAATAAGAAGCACAATACATAAGTAAAGCTTACCAAGAGAGATGGTTAAGACAAATAAATGCCATCTACAACTCACATTTTTTATAAACTCTCAACACAAAACAATATTTTTGTTAATTAACTTTTGCTTCTGACTACATCCAAAGAAAGCGAAATCTCCAAACTGACTGACGAAGTAAAAGTTGTCCAAAAATGCATTCAAATTGAATTAGAAATGTGTTCCATTAGATTTTAATGATCATTGTATATCAATAAAAGGGCATGGCATAGTGGGGACAAGTCGGGAACCAAGTTAATCATGTGAATTCCAAAATAAGGTATCTAATGAATACATTTCCGATTCAGAAGGAAGAAAAGCTCCTAAAAACCAGCTTTCCTAGGTGGTATGATACCAACAAAATAAAACAAAATATATGTAACACTACCTTGGCTGTGGCCGCAGTTGAAGCTGTCGAACCTTCACCCGGTGAGCTCTTACTCTAGATATTTCATGGAGATAAAGGAAGAAGGCAATAGCACATAGTCAATAATAAAAGAATCAGAAGCCATTCAATGATCAACAGAATCTCAAGTAGCAAAACAGATGAAAGACAAATGCCAAAACAATATCTGTATCTTCACTTCTTTGCCCCTCAGTCAAAAAACAACAAACAAAAAATAGGTTCAGAGAAGCCCAAGGCCACAGCTAAGATTACACTTAGATCACAATTAACTGAGATAAACATTAATGAAGCAGAAAATAGTAAGAAAAGGATCAATAGGTAGCAGCTACTCGTCTGGATAAGTTGAGCATTAAAGGCACACACACAACATACACAAGAACCAGCATTTCTCATTATAAAGGTAAAATTATTTCAAGCAGGAAACCTGGAAGGAGTGATGGTGTAAGGAACACATGGCACCAATTACAGCTGAAGCACATCTCTAAACATACTACCAGAACAAATCCACTTCATCACACCAAATTGCCAACGGCTAAAGTTTACCTTAGATAACATGATGACAATAAAACTATTTTCAACAACTTTGTTTTCTTCCAATGTGGTCCCATCCTTGAGAACTTTCCCCTGATGGATAAGCATTTGCTGGGAAGCAGGATAAACTTCTGCCCCCTGAGCAGTTTCTATGCTTTTCTTCACATCAGTAACCTGAAAAACAAATTCCATTCCACACGGGTGAATCCTAAACCAGTAAACTATCTCTAACACATAATTATATTCTCGCAAAGAGAAAAGACGAGTGATACATTTTAGTTGTCGTATGAAACTAGTACACAGAAAACGAACCGACATTAGAAAATTAAACAACATTGCTTAATTAATCTCACGAAATTTGCACAGAACAAGTTCCAAACAACTTCACTTAAACACTTCAATCTCAGCTATCTCAGCTTCGAAAATTCAATAGAAACTAAAATAATTACACGATTAAAGTAGCAAATTCCTCACCCCGCAAAAATGGCGTCAAGAAAACCCTAATTTCCAATAAAAAACAATCAATTCACGCATAAACCAGACATAAACTCACTGCAGTCGAATAATTACTTCTGTTTAAAATCAATTTACAAAAACTAATCAAATCAATCTACAAAAACTAATCGACAAATTCATCGTAATTAAACCTGAAAAAATAACTAATATTCCCACTCAAATCCCACATGAAAACAAATCAATTAACTCGATTAACTCCATAAACCCTAATATTAATAAGCTCAATTACCAAAACAAAAATTAAAACATTAAAACTAGCACTAGTGTGTGTGTGATCAAATTACCGAGTCTTCAGGTTTAACTTCAATTTCGAAGTGCGTGCCCTTGAGAGTCTTCACGAAAACCTTCATCCTGCTCTAATTTCTCCAAATAAATTTGTGGGAAAATTCCGATCACCACCGATTTATTTATTTGTTTAAAAAAAAAACGCACAACACACACCGGGACAGAATAGGGGAGAAAGGAAGATTGTAGAAATAGGAGTCCCAGGGCTCAAGTAAGAATTTACACACGCGCCGACGTTAAGTTAACAGAAACCACGCGTTCTTTAAATGCTGCAATAGACGCGCTAAAGAAAGAACCCAAAAGGGAATGGCGCGTGGTAGGGAGTTAATGGAGAGACGAGTGGGGATTGGGTTAAGAGGGGATCAAAGCCGAGCTAGATTTTTGTGTCTGACAAGCTCTGTTGATATTGTCATGTTTATCTTCTGATATAGATTTACTGCCCAGTAAGTACAAGCTGAATTAAATAAAAAAGTACAAGCCGGATTAACCTATTCCTAGAGTAGTTGACCACTAAAAAAAAAACTATCCTTAGATGCAGGTCAAAAAAATCTCTTGATCTGCATTTTTGTCTAAGAGTAGGTGCCTTTGCACCTGTCTAATCCGATGAAGTGTAGAGTATGAGTAAGTGTCCTTCTCCTCATTGTAGAGTAAAAGTGAATATAGAATATAATTTATCGTGTTTGAAAAAAATAAGTACAAACTGGATTGTGAGGCTAGGTTCCCCTTTTTTTATTTCCCCAAAATTTTGGTGGGGTAGATTTAACTTTTTTTATTTTGCTTGCTTTTTTTATGATGTATTTTAGATGTTATAAACTTTATAAATATAAAAAAGGATAATAATTATTAATATGTGTATATAGATTATAAGTTGAATAGAATTTAGGTGTGTTAACGAGTTGGTACTCATTAAAAAAAACATCTTCTTTTGGCAACTTATAATTAGCCTACAAAAAAGATAGGAAGTAATTCATGATGGTTAAGAGTACACGAAAGTAGGACCAAAAAATGTAAAAGAATATGTGAAAGAGATAATTACAAAATAGCCCTTGAACACTACATTTTCCTTTAAGGTTTTCATTATTATTGCTGCTATTTTTAAGTCATATGCGAGGGGCCATTGTTTGCTTGCTTTTTCTTTTTCTTTTTCTTCTTTTTTTTTGTTTTCTAATTTTCTCTAAGTATGTATACTTGTACAAAAACATTTTACACGAATTCATTCAAAATATTAGTCATTTACCAGATGCTTAAATAATATTTTGAAACATTAGAGGCTTGGTGCATAATTTTCTTATTTGTTATGGGGTCTATTACTATTATAATTAATCGTTTGAGGGCTTTTACCATTAGAATTTCAAAATTAGTCCAAAATTTTTAATTCTTTCTAAGGTAGAGACCATTTGAGATGACAACTTTTAAATGATTTGATGGTAAGCGAATTAAAAACAAGCGGTGACTAAATATAAATAAATTAAAATCGTCCTCTCAAATGGCGACTTTAAAGTCACCATGTGAAATAGAAATTTTGAAATCGCCTTTTCAAATAGCAAAACCTCTATTATAAAAAGAACAAAAACTTTTGGACTACAATAATAATATCTAATAAAAATTTGATTACTTAGGTAAATAACGCATAAACCCTTTCTTTTTGGTGTTTCATATATCTATCTTTTTTCCCTAGAGCATCGATTGTTCTTTTTATTTTCAGTTACTCTGTAGATTTATTTCACTTTTTTTTCTTACTATCTCATCCCTCCTCAAATTATTTCCACCCCCAACTGTTGGGCACAGAATTCGAATCTCGAATATGAGAGTGAAGAAGATTATAAAAATCCTCTTATAACCACTGGGCTAACCCCAGTAGATTAGATTTACTTCACCATTTAAACACTTGAACTCGTATTAATGAATACCATTGGAGCACCAATTGAACGAATCAATTATTTGATACTACTACTTTATTTGAAATAATTATGAAGACTAAAAGCTAATTTTCAAGCTCTTAGACAATTTGATGGTTTTAACGTGTCGGGTGGCTGGATTTATAAACAACAGAATCCATATTGTTGGTAGGTGAAGGGAAAACATAAAACTAACTCTTAATCTGTGAAGTAACCAATGGTCCGATACACTCCTCATTTTTTTTTTTTGTCTGCTAATTCACATTTCAATGTTCTCATCTGCTATCAATAATTTCTCAATCATACAGCTCTGATTTGTACATAGCAGCAAATATCAGCATGCGGAGGTGATTAAGACAAATATTATGATATACGCATGAAAAATAGTAAATTGGATGGTACAAAGAGACAGAGAGCCAGAAAAGAAAAAGAAGAGGAGTTTAAACAATGGAGACATTAAAATGGATTATGCAATTATTTGGCAATTTTTGTACAATTCTTTTTTCCTAACTTAATTGTGCATTGATTCAATTTTCTTTTATCTATCCGAAACCGATGAACGACTATTCGAAGCAAATCAGATGCCGGTATCTTGGACTTCACCTATTCGTACCCAAAAAATATCAGCCTCGTCCCGAGGGAGTATGGGGTCTCTTTAGGTCTAGCAGGCTCCCTTGTGGAGGTTGATATCCCACATCGGGGTTGGGGGGGTTTGGGTGGTTAGTATATTAGTCTCCTGTGAGACCTTCAAAAGTTGCCGGCTTTTGAGGGTTCTCACGGGGTTAAGGTTAGTAGAAAGTTGTCCAAAAGTCTGCTGACTTTGCAAAAAAGACATCAGCCTCGTCCAGGGGGAGTATGGGGTCTCTTTAGGTCTAGCAGGCTCACTTGTGGAGGTTGATATCCCACATCGGGGTTGGGGGGGTTTGGGTGGTTAGTATATTAGTCTCCTGTGAGACCTTCAAAAGTTGCCGGCTTTTGAGGGTTCTCACGGGGTTAAGGTTAGTAGAAAGTTGTTCAAAAGTCTGCTGACTTTGCAAAAAAAAAATAATCTTAGCCTGCTAAAAGGCCTAATTAAGACCCCATTGGGCGTTATCACTAGCTTGTTCTATCCAATAACAGATGAAGGGCCCGTCTTAACCCAATTATGAGAGGATTAACAAGGTCCAACGAGATACTAATGCTCAATCCCTTTGGGCCAGTACCACCAGTTCCATAAACTTATCATCAGTATTTAGTGCCTAATGATCCTTGGGCCTTTGGCCGAATCCTCCATTGGGTTCATACAGTCTTGCTTGCACAGTGATAGTTCCTGCTAGTGTGTATATATATATATATATATGACTTTGAAAAGTTATTAGCAGTTATTTCATTTACTTTTTCGATTTTCTGAACAAAGCGAAAGGGATAATAATCATAAGATAATACCAACAAATGGGTAGGTTTAACTTCCTAAAAGAAACAAACGAGAAAATTTGTATGCTCAAAATTAATAGACTACCAATTTATAACTTTCAGCACAAGTTATAAAATTGTTAAGTGGCAAGCTATCCTTAACTTTAAGCATGTTCTTTTTCTTTTTTCTTTTTTTAACAAATTGCTATATTAATATCTTCACAAAAAAAAGAGGGACATTGTTGTGGTAATAATTCTATGTTCGTGCTCAGCTCATAAGCTGTTAAAAAATCATACGTGAATCTATTTTTCTTTTAGAGGTTAATAAACACCAAAATATGCACTTATTTTCCAAAAAAAACTTAGTGTTAGTTGTATATAGTACAGAAGAGGGACGATTTTTTTCTTTTCCCTTTTAAATAGCAGAAGAGTGATGACTTTATTATCAATAATTGTACTTAAAACTCATACGCTTGGATTCCGTAATTGGTAGGAGTCACGTTCAAGTCAGCCTGTTCTAGAGATATCACGCTGACTGCATCTTTAAAGTCCAATTTGATGAGAATTGATTGTTAGAATTTTCATATTCAATCAGATGAATTCCTAGTTAGACCACAATTGATGACTAACGTATAGAAACGGTAGTGGAGTTCCTCTATTTAGATTAGAAGAAGAACAAGAAGAAGTCAAATGTAAGTGGGAGAAAAGAACATGCTATTCTAAGGTTGACAATTTGACATTTTTATGGTTTTGGTCACATCCCTCGTCAGTCATTATAAATTTCTGATTGGCATGGAACTGAGCCCAGGAAGGAGAAGCCCGCAAGATTTTGAGACTGTCAAGAACTCCCCCATGAAAGTCTAAACAAATTGCATGGTAAAATAGGCCACTAATATAATTTGGTATATAATCAACAAAAGCAACTGTTCTAGAAGACCCCTCCTAAGAGTTGACAAGAAATAGTATGCATAATTATTGTACTTATTTGCTAAGCAAACTCTGCAGTCATTGATCTTTTCCAAATGGGTCTAGTTTGCTCTATCAACACCCGGCCCAATTTAGCCACAATCCCTAATGGTCACAGAGAGACTTTTTTTTTTTTTTTTGATAAAATATCATAATTTCATTAAAATATGTATTAATGGCAGAAATTACATCATCAAACATATACATATATCAAAAAACAGATCTAAAGAAAGGATACTCTAGATTTGAAGAACAATAAAAATTACATTATAAAACTCCAAATTTAAAAAAATGGATAAAATAATTGTAACTCCACGGACATCTCTTCAACAGTCATCAGATCTGCTGATTAACTGTTTCAAGTCCAAATATTTTGGTGAGATCTACCGAATAGATTCAAAAATTCCAAATCTGATAATCAAAACCTTAAAAACTCAAATCTAATAAAAGAAAAATGAAAAAATTATCAAAAACTCTCACTAGAAATCCCTAAGAGATAATAAAATTCTCGCTAAAAAAATTTAGGAGAAAAAAACTCTCACTAGACAACTCTAAGGAGAGAAAAAACTCTCATTAGAAAATTTTAGGAGAGATTTCATTCACACAAATGAAAAAAAATTATAGAGAGAGCTCATCTCATGGGAAAAAATCAGAAAAATCTAATTTTTCTACCATGGGAAAGTTGAAGGGAATTTTAGTTACAGAGTTTTTTCAAGAGAAAAGGAGTGATGAATCGTATGTCACTTAAGAAGTGGAGTATCTAGAGTTCACAATCAAAATAAACTCTTCATCAAATAGGGGCGTAAACGATTCTTATCAAACTGAACACCACAATGTTCAAAGTTGTTTAATTTTTTTAACAAATTTGAAATTTTATTCAAATTTGACATGATTATTCATTAAATCGAGTTTGAACAAGTTTTTATTGAGTTTGAATATTATCGAACATAAAATGCTATTCAAGTTTAGCTTGATTAGTTGGCGAATCAAGTTCGAACAAACTTTTATCGGATTAAACTCGATTTAAATATCAAATAGTTTGGTTCATCTCTCAACTCTATTCTCAAATAGAATAATAAGACTCCTTGTATAATTACCCAAAATAGTATGCCAATCTGAATTAGCACTGAGGTTTACTTTTTCTGTAAATTAACCTTTGCGTGTGGAATCCAGTTACTTGATAGTTGTGGTGGTAATTATTTAGCTTTTGATGCTTGTCTGCTATACTGTGCTTGTGGGAGGAAATTTTGACTCCCAATCAAAGTGATAAATATTGTTTAATATTTCCCTCGTGAGAGTCAAGTATTGCTTGGATAAAGTTTGTTTGTGATTACTGCTCATGAAAGGGATCGAAGAGTAGTATTATTGACAATGCGGAAAAAGAAGGCAAGAGGTAGGAAATTTTGTGATGCTTTCCATCAAATTATGTGATTATAAAAAAATAAAAAAAAAGATAGCGACGTGTGAGGAGGCAGCAATTGGCCCACCAAATTGTCATTTTCAATTTGCGTGGCTGCATCTGGATTCTGATGATATTTTTGGGAAAATCTCTCTGTAATGTTCAATGACTAAAAAATGTTTCAATTGCATCTATAAAATAGTTTTGTGTGTGAGAGGCAAATTATCATTTCACAGTACCCCACTACTCTATAATTTCTCCGCTTCTTTCTGACACAAAGTCTACGATCCTTCTGTGTGTAACATCAAGTTCGAAAACGTCCACAAAAAGTCATTTTTGCAGTTAAAATGTTGATTTGTTAAGCAACTGCGTGGGGTGCACTCATTTAAGATACCTTAATAGGCATTGCGGAATACTTTTTTTGGAAAAATATAATTTATTCTTGATAAGATACCTTTATAGGTTTTCTCTAGGCACCAGTTAAAGAAAGGGTAGTGTCATTTCGATGAAACCATATTATTCCTATCGTAATTTCTTATCCTTGCTTATGAGCTAATTATATTAGATTTGGTCATCCAATTAGTGTAGGAGAAAAAATTAAGATAGGGATAATATAGTCCCATCCAAATAAAAATGACGTTGTGGGAGTGTAAATAACGTTATAGGAATGTAAATAACTGTTGCCCTAAAAAAAATGAATGTACTAATATCTAGTGCTGTATATATATATCTTAAATATATAAAAGGGAGAAGGGGGAATAGCTACAGTGCAGCCATGGGTCGGTTTCGATGGTAATTCTGATGATTTCGTGGGGTGTCTTGGTATTTCCATCAACAAAATCCTCCAAATCACACAACAAAATTCATCACCCCCAACACAGGCTACCCTGCGCTTGGCGCAGGGCCCAAAAACTAGTATATATATATATATATATATATCCAAACACGTACATCTGTGATTCGAATTTCTTGATAAGAAAGCATAGTCTGGTGATGATGGATAAATGTGAATACATAGAAGTAATAGGATGTGAATCCCATGAATATGTGAATACATATTATTGTTTCTCATGGAATAGTCAATGTTTGAGAGTTGAAGCCATCATATTGATCCACAAAATTCCCAACTAAGACTACGGAAAAGGAAATGAAACAAAATTCCTACCATTCTTTGTAAAGAAGAAAATGACGGACATAAGATGAGAGAAGCCCCTACTTCTCCCTCGGAATAAGGAATTTGGAATACTTCCACGAACAACATCATATATGAACAATAGTTTTAAGTGGAATTTTATCCCCACGTCTTCGTCATTGCCATAACGTGTCGGTTGGTATATGGAGGAAAAACGGTTCCTTACTTGATGGTCTAAAAGGGGTACTTTAAAATCAAGAATAGATTGAAAAGAAAATGGGTCTGCATCCCAAGACCATTACGCGCTTAAGTTGGTGCTTTTTATCTCGTTGTTTATCAAGAACAAATTGAAAAGGAAATAAATATACAAAATGAAATATTTATGATGCACTTACAATTGGTAAATAT
Organism: Coffea eugenioides; assembly: GCF_003713205.1. Classification (NCBI taxonomy): domain Eukaryota; kingdom Viridiplantae; phylum Streptophyta; class Magnoliopsida; order Gentianales; family Rubiaceae; genus Coffea; species Coffea eugenioides. The sequence continues at coordinate 40,878,759 of NC_040045.1, read as the reverse complement.
TTTAGTAATAGCATTTTTTCTTTTTTTTTTGAAACAATTAAATAAAGATTCCCTTGATTATTTGCCTTTTGTCCTACCCAACTGAGCGCTTAGTACTTAAAACCCAAATTGATTAGATGCTAATATTAGCTATTGACTTGAGTAATGAATTGGGAATACAAACAAAGAGGATAAAGGAAGGATAACGTGAGTGGTCCTCGAGGCCTGCCATGCACGTCTCATCTCATCAAAAACTTTCTGTCCAATATAGAAATAATTAGACGAATAAGGATTTGGACAGCTAGCTTTCACTACTCCTAAATGGTTCACATTTGATCTAAGAATTTTCAATAATCTGAAAACAAAACACCACATCATGATGTTTACCTCTTGCCAATTGCTTCGTAAACACGTATACAATAAGAATTTTTCTTATTCTTAGCCCTGCTCTTAAATATTAACGACTCCATATGCTCTAATTAAGCGAGGCAAAATATGCTTGATATTTTTCCAAGCACAAATACGTACATTCTCATGTAGTTCGTAATTTTATGACAGAATCATAGCATAGAGTCTTTGATTCAAATGGATGATCATCAACACATTGCAGACATAGCACATCTTTCTCTTTCTATCTTGTCAGTTTAGCCTGAACTCGAGTCATTTGCTTCCTTAAGCTCTGTCCATATCAGAAGAGTTAAATTACCTGCTCTTCCATCCTACTTGACTGAAAAGTATGTTCAATTTCCTCAAATGCAAGAGATTTTATTCTCTTTCTCGAGGGAAATATAAGACAAATTCCTCTACTGAACGATTTGGAACCGAAAAAGGAGGTATAAGTCAAGGTGATCTTCTTGGGATCCTAAGAACATCCCATTCTTTGTAGTTTAGGCCTTGGGGACGTTTGGGGACAAGAGCCTTATCGTGGAATAAATCCAGCAGTCCAAGTTTGGAACAAAAGTAGGAAAACTGGCCATCAAGTAAGTTCACTCTCTTAGCCGAATTTACATGTGGGGATGTCCATCCACAATGGGCAGTAGATTCTTAGCTGCCGGCTTTACACTTCTTAGTTGTTACACAACTTTCAAATTCTAATCAATTTTGGTTGTTAAACCTGCCTTATGGCTTTTGACATTTCTTTAAACGTGTATAATTTTGTACTATATGTTTTAGCGTGCGTACTTCTAGTTGGTTCTACCATAGACAAAAAGTAGTGCCCAAATGGTCTACAAATTGTACGTAAAAGGGCTATTCTTGTTTATTCGGCATGATTCACACGAAGGCTAATTAAATAAAGGGTGGGATAGTAGATGTAAAGTTCGGTGGACGCCCACGAAATAGACGTCTACCATTTCCAACTTCTTTATTATTTTCTCACCTCGACCAGCGGAGATTCCAGATTCTTGTTTCTTGGGTGCAAAATTGGATAAAAATAAGTTGCGTACGAGTTAAGCCGCTCGCAAGTTGGTCGAGTCAAAACTAGATTTGATCTCGATATTAATCGAGTTTGAATCGAACTCGAGCTGACCAAATCGAAATCGAACTCGAATTCAAAGATATTCAATTCATTAATCCTCGAGTCGGGTCGATTATATTTATATATTTTTATTTTTATTTTAAAAATAAAATTACATATATGATCCTAAAATTTTATTATTTGTTAAGAAAAATTATTATTTTATTTATTTTTTTAAAAATAAAATAATCATTTTTTTATTATTTAAGCTCGAACTCGATTTCAAACTTTACATTGAAAGATCATTGAACTCGAGTTCGAGTTCGAGTTCAATCTCAAATTTAGTAAATTTAAATCAAAACTCGACTCAAAATTTAACACGGACTCAATTCGTTTGCAGGCCTAAACCAAACCAAAATAGTGAAAGAACTTGGCTCTACAGAAGAATGGTCATCAATATATTCGGCAAAGAATCATGAAACGTCACTCCTAATGACAGTGGCTAGTGCTTCATGAAATCTGAAGTATGTAATATATAAGAGTTGATTAGACGAGTTCTTTCAATATCTAAATTTGGCTTTTCAGTTGCCATTTTTGTTAACCTCCTTGTATTCTTCTAGTTGGCCTGCCGAGTGTACTGAAAAAACTACTTTTTTTTTTTCCAAAAATAGAGAGGAAGAAATTTTAAACTTAATCCTCAATCCAATTCAAAAGACAATTGCTGACTTTCAAGTTAGACTAAGGGACTTAAACTGTCATCACTCAACCCTCACTGGACCGATGTGGGAGAAAGGAGAGATGGAAACACTCAGACTGACGCTAACTATTACCACTCTCCGAGACTCTTGTTTCTTTCTAACAATAGAGAGGAAGAAATTTTAAAGTGTACTGTAAACGTTACTTGGATGTTTCAACTTGCTTTGCTAGTGTAAACACTGCTCGCTTAGATGTTTCAACTTAAATGTTATCAGAACTTGCTTTGCTAGTGGATCGTTTTTAGAAAGATTGAAAAGGAATCGTGCACTGAGTGGATTTTAGTCGTCCATACGATGGCATGAGGAGGCAGGAGGTCTAGTGGCGGGCGTCGGTGCGGGCAATGATGGAAAATGTAGTCTTTTGCCATGACGTGGATTCTATGTGATTCGTTGTTGGCTGATTTGCGTTTACGGTTGAGATGCGAGAGGGAAACTAAGACTAGGCCATTAAGGAAGGAAGAATGGATCAATTGAAGCCAGTTTTGGTTGCGTACGGGGTTGGAGTTGGATTAATTAAGCAACTTTTGAATCTAAAGAAAGACCAACATCTTCTTCATGGAATGTATCCATAAGCAGAAATTCATTGAAATGATCAAGAGGCTGACGTTTGGGCTGCTTTTCTTCTTTTGAAGTTAGGACGAAATGAAAATCAAAATTCTATAAAAATTTAATTTAAAACTTTTCTCAAGTTTGAACGTTCGTAATAGCACCAAAACGGAATATTTACATCTAGCTCATTTCAATTTCCGTACTTTCACTTGTAATAAATCATTCACAATTAGATCTTTTAAATTTGCTAACAAATTTTAAATTTTTCTATATTCTACACCTTGAAGGAATAAGACAAGCACACCCCCCTCCCAAAAAAAAAAGAAGAAAGAAAAGGGAGTGGATCCACATTTTTAAAAAAATACAAATTTATCAACCATCCCTTAAATTGCTTACAATTTTGCAAAAAAAAATGTAACACCAAACCTTCAAGAAAAAATCTGGGTTTTTCGAGGTTTCTTAATGCATTATTTGCCTAGCTCATTTGGATTGTTATTTTGTGAAATTTTTGTAGAAAAATAAAATTACCAATTTAATGTATATGAAATAAAAATATATTCACGAAAGATGTAAATTTTTTTTTTTTGTAAATAGGAGTTCTTGAATCTGATTTTTCCTCCTTATGATCCTTTTCCCTTACTATCTTTAAAAGAACAGACGTCTAGACATGTTAGGTTCATTTGTGACATATGGAAAACCAGTTGGCGTGGGAGAAAAGAAAAACACAGAAAGGAAATGGGAGAAGGGAAATGACATATATATATTTTTTTGTTGACACAGGGGTGTCCGGGTCAATCCTTACGGGGCCGACTAATCCCCTGCGGTCCGGGAGAGGAGGCCCCACTCCACACCGAATACGTTAACAGCGGGACTCGAACTCTGAACAAGTCAGGAAGGTCGCCATACCCTAAGGAGGGAGAGCGGACCGTTCGAATTACCCCGTAGGGGCAAAGACCAGCCACGTAAGGTGACAAGTTGTGGAAGACAGGGGTTGAACCCTTGACCTCCAGCATCCCAAAGAAAGGGATGACCACTGGATCAAATTGCCAGTGGCAGAAGGGAAATGACATATGGAAGTCGTGAATTTTCCTTGTGGAACGAAAGCATCGACTGGTCTAATACGGTTGGCTTCTAGTAATAAAAATTTGCTGGACTACTATTTTACTGTTTGTTGCGAAGAAAACACGAAGGTGGAACGTGGACCGGCTTGTTTGATGGGTCCGAACGGTACTACTACTAGATTTCCTCAGCCGTATGCGGCAAGCGTCCAACAACATTAAAATAAGGTTGTTACCGAGTCTTGGTATGTGATTGAGGGGAGGTCGTTTTTGTCGACATGTTCTACTCCACTGAATAGCATTATGCAATCGGTGTGCATTTCACGTGGGCCATTAATAAATTACGACGTTTATGTGGGTACAATTCGCAAGGTCTCGAGAAAAATGCGCATACGAAGCAGACTAGTATTATCGTCTTGACTGGGGCCAGGTGGTACTTCATAAGAGCATGACTAGATTATGATCAACTGTTTTGGGTGTTTATGAAATAGTATACTATAAATGTGTATATAAAACTTTTACTGTAGTTTTTTTTTTTGGTGGTGTTCAGAGAGGGACCTTTAGAATATATTTAGGAAGGGAAGGAGGAGAGGGGAGGGGGAAGGAGAGAGAGGCGGAAAAGGGAAGGAGAGGGAGGAGAAAGAGGGGGCAGAAGGAGAAGGGAAGGAAGAAGGGGGTGGTGGCAGTGCTGGGTAGAAGTTGTTGTAGAATTTATTTTTTTAAATTTTTGTATATTTGTGAGTTGTTTTTAATATTTTATATGGATGAAGTGTTTTTTAAATTGCTTTTATTTGTGTATTATTATAGTATTGTATTTGAAAAATTAGTTTTTGAAAAACTAGTTATTTGAAAAATAGGCTAATCCAAATAGAGCCTTAAGTAAAGGGTTGTGCATAGAAACTTGAATTTTAAACTTTGTGCCACAAATTTTTAAATCCTTATCAATTAAATCCTTTTATTTCTTAGAGGGGGAATAATTTGGATTAGGTCATGTAGATAGGGCAGGATGCAAGGGAATAGTGAAGAGAGAGAAGTCTAGGAAGAGTAATTAAAAACAAGGCAGCCATAGGTTTGGGGAATTCAAAATTTAGTTGAGTGTAGTGTAAGCAAGAGGAGAGATTAATTAGGTGTAAAATAGAGAATTAATTTGATGTCCTATCAATTTTGCCAGTTAAATTCTTATAAACAAGGGTTTGTTTGGGTGATTTATTTGAAATAATTACTGTAGCACTTTTTATGATGTGATATATGTGAGATTTGAAAATCTCAATCCAAACAAACCCTTGTTTATTATGACTTTTTTCCACATTAGCATGTATAACACAATTAGAGCAAACATTGTACAAATTTTCAATTGCTCTACATGACTTTTATATTTTATTCTACATATCTTGTGGCTTCACTACTTTTTTTTTTTCCCTTCAATTGTAATTAGTTGGGAATTTTAATAAGCCAGTCAAGATATAAGATTTATTTTAGGCAGAAAAAATCACAAACCTTGAACAAAAAACACATGCGGCATACAGCATGGTTGACACCACTGCACGGGATCTTCTTTTATCATTAACGATTTATACAAGTGTTAATAGTTGACCAATTGTTTTTGTCCTTAAACTGTGTTTGGACAGGAGATTATTTGGGATTTTTTTTTAAAAAAATATTATAATATTTTTTGATATGATATATCTGAAATAAAAAAGTGATTGAACAATGTGCTTATGATGTAAGTAGATAAATTTATACAAATAATGAACTATCCAAACAAACATACGCAAGTTCTTAGTTGTTTCTGTGTAACTTTTGAGGTTAATAATGAAGTAAACTGATAGCATTTGGCCTACAATAAAATATTTTACGAATTGGAAAGCAATTTTCCAACAAAAAATGGTTACGTTTTGCCGTAAATACATTTTTCAATCACCTTTTTACCTCATATATATTAAATCATTACGGTACATATTTCTACAAAAACTCTAGAAAATTGCAATCCAAACAAAACCTAACTTCTACCGTTTGTTCATATATATCTATATTGCGATCTGATTAAACTATGAGACTAATATTATACTATATTAGGCAAAATTTTTGGAGCATCGACCGTCCTTGGAGGCCAGAACAGAATCGGGGCGTGTGTGAATATGTTGTCCTTTAGTACAGTAATTACTTACTAGTAATTCTATCTTTTTGTTTGCGCATAATTTGTAGTCCACAATGAATTTGGCCTTTGTAATCTTTCCTGTGTCTTATTGAAGTTAGGTTCACGGTTTAAGTGCCAAAATCAGGCAAAATTAATAAAATTTTTGTACCATAATATGGCCCGCCTATCCTGTAATGAATTGATTTCAACTAACAAATTTTCTAATTAATAGTGGCGTTTTGGCCTCTTTGGTGATTGTGATGAAAAGGATCTTTTGGTTATATCTCCTATTGAGATCCTTGATCTTCTAACAACCTTGGTGAAAATGGGTAAATCTGCAGTCTACATTGCCTGATTTGCTTTGGATCAGAAGTTCTGGAATAAAACAAATTTTTAGCCTGTCCCATATCCTCACTCGAAGTATGTACAAAAATGACAAAGAAGACTTTCAGGGTTATTTATATATTCTAGCGACCATTGATTCCTGTTTAGACACACTTTTGAACATATTTCACTCACCGACAACTGAATAGGTGAAAAGATTATTGGTTTTTTCAGAAAGATCAAAAAACAATAATTATTCTGGCAATTATGTTGGTTTTTTAAAGTTGCCAATGCTATCCCTATCTTCCCAAAGCTAAAACATAAAAATGTTCCCAAGTTAATTTTTTTTTTTAAATACAATATCTTTAGTGATTGTTAATTTGCTCCTACCACATTCAATAAAAAAAAGAAAAAGAAAGATATTGCTAATCTACTACTAGATTAATAATTTCTTACCTTTTAATTTTTTTTTTCAATAGGGAGCGACAGGATTGACGAAGCAGAGAGGGAACACAAAAGTTTGAACTCAAGATTTCTAATTCCTAAAATCTCAATTTTAGTAATAATCTCTTACTTGATTAATCTTTCATTGGCTAATTAACAAATTGAAAATGCACCACAGAAAGAGACATTGCTAAAGTGGAAGGGGATTAAAGGATTCACACCCTGTATAGACAAAAAAAAAAAAAATGCAGTGATTTGAAGCTAGAGAATGCCAAGTTAATGTCATATAACGTCCAAGTAAGGCAATTACTGTGCAAATATTTGTCCAACTTGACCATTCTTGGATCCTGTATTAATTTGTAAATGCCTTAGGATGCATGATTTTTCTTGTAGCATGCTTTTGATCTATCCTTGTACAATTCTAAGTTCATGCTTGCCAAATCCAACAATAATAATAAAGCCAAGAATACACGTAGTTGCTTATGAACGGCCCCTAGTATTCTACTATTCTTTAAACTACGTATGGATTAATAAATCTCAAAGGTCAATAATTGAAGGCAAGTACTAGAAGATGTCGCATATGAATTCCCACTAGCTTTGTATACAAATCAAGTGCAGATTACAGCTCAGCAACCCAATCAAATCTGCCCGTCAATCGAATCCAATCCTAGGAGGAAAATTCCCTCAATCTAGTTGTCAAAAATATCCCATAATCTTTGCCTCTAATCCACAATTATTTTAATTAAATTACTAATATAATAATCCAATGGTGGCCGTTTGCCCTCCAATTCCACTCGGCCGTACCCGGATAACCAAATCCAACCAAAAACTAAAACAGGCCGTGATTGACTAGCCCTGTGGGTCCCCCAGCCATCACCCCAAACTGACCGGACCCAAAGTCTCCGTCTCAACCCATTTCATCACGCAATGCAAAAATACCCCACCAAAAATAAAGTAAAAGGAAAAAAAATGAATTTTACTACTACCAAGTATGCTACTAGTAATGCAATTGTTTTTTATAAACAAATATTTGATGAACAAAGTTTGTCTCTATAATAAAAAAATAATCAAGTTATAAGATTACTAAATTTTTTTTAAGATAGTACTGTAGCAATTTTTGTAATTTAATATATATATATATATATATGATGAAAGGAGCCAAATGATATTTCCAAGAATTTGAAACTCCACTCTAGCATTTTATTATGCGAAGGAGGAAGGATTATCAAGAGAATTATTTTGCAGTGCAAATATTATTTGCTTACAAAGATTTTGTTGGAATGATAACAATGGGATCAGAAAACGTATTTATAATGCAATAAAATTTATTTTTGCAAAAATTGACCAATTCAAGCAAACCTTTCACATATTTTAATTTATGGACTAGACTAGTTTTTTTAATTGAAAATAATAATTGATGGCCCAAATCAACAGGATATGAAAAATCATAAACTAGAAGATAACAAGTGATTTGTTTGGATAGTTTATTATTTGGACAAATTTATTTAAATTGCATCATAAAAATAATTTGTAATCATTTGTTATCTTATATACATCGTATTAAAAAGTTTTATAGTATTTTTTCACAAAAATCATTTTAAATAATCTCCTATCTGAACGAACTAAGGGCACCAAAGGTTGTTAATAATAATCATTTTGAACGATGTAATATTTTTTGAATAAGGTGTAACTCTACATAAATTATGAAAACACAATTATTACATATGAAACCATATGGACAATAACAAAATATCATACCTCTATTGTAAGGATGTACGAGAAGTTTATATACAGTTACAAAACGTTCAAAAAATATTACACTGTTCAGGAAAAGCTAAAGTTGTCCATAAAAAATACAAAAAGGGAATGTCCCCGATGAAAAATCACAATCCAAACAAGGCCTTAGGTTATATAAAAAATACATTCCCAAAGAAAGAGGTTATTGTTGAATGGAAACATCTGCCTTGCTATATTTGCCGGCAAAAAGGGATATATTCAGAAAAGTTTAGAATTCAAAGAACACGTTTAGGGAAGAAAAGGCTGAAGTTTAAAAAAAAAAAAAAAAAAAGGACGAGACGTCCGTGATATGGCAATGGCGGCATGGGCCCCGAGTATTCCCATCTCACGCTCCCACGTCACCGTCATCTCTCTCTCTTTCTAACCCTTTCTTTCTCTCTCTATCCTGTCCCCCTATATAAATCTCCGGTTCGCTCTTCCCAACTCATCAAATTCAAACCAGAACCCATCAGAATTCTTTGGTCTTGCTTCGTCCACAATTTTCTTTTTCTTCTTTAATTGATAAATTATAATGGCAGAGTTCAGCAGCAAGAAGCGAGTCCGAGTTGACTCGGACGAAACAGTCGAGGCTGGATTTGACGCCCCCGAGGTAAAGCGTTTGAGGGAAGATCTCTTGGGTAATTTTGACGATGGCGAGTTTTATACGGCGAGTTTGGAGCTTGATTCGTTTATGAAGAGCTTTGAGGAGGAGATTTTATCTGGGACGCCAACGACAACTACGACGGCTGTGGCTGTAGTTGACTTGACGTCGTCGGAGTCCGGCGAGTCTCTGCCGGATTTGGGTTACCTGTTGGAAGCTTCCGACGATGAGTTGGGGCTTCCGCCGACGACGAGTGAGGGGCAAAATGGGAATGAGGAGGAGAAGACTGAGTTGGTCCGAGTTGAGTCTGACTCGTCTGGACTCAGTGGTGAGTTGTGGGGGTACGGCCAGGAGCTACCGAGTTATGACTCGTTCGATGTTGGAATCGGTGAATTTGGGGATTATATTGGCGGCGGAGGCGAATACGTGGCGCTAGATGGATTATTTGATTACTCGGATCTGAGTTTCGGTTCAACTGATTTCACGTGGAGACCCGAGACTCTGCCGGCCAAGTAGGAGGGACAAATTTTGGTTTCTTTAGCTTCAGTGATGTAACTGATACGTTAGGCAGACACTATTGTAAATCTTTTGTTTTTTTGATACTTTAAAACATGACGAAAATACTTATACACAAGCAGAGGAAAATGGATTAATTATGGATATTACCAGTTTTTTATTTCTTTGAAAATGAGAATGTAATTTCGAAAAATTTTACTTTAGAAATTATTAGGTAGGAGATGGGCTTATCAACTAAACAAATGGCTCTATGAAATTTGAGAAATCATATAATTTACCAAAACCAGTGACTGTAGTGTTAGTTTTACCAAGAGTCAAAGTCAAAGACATCTATATTGCTCTCTATAACACCACTTCTTCCTTGGGGGAAGAAAAAATCAATTTTGCCCATGACGTGAAGGACAAAATCAAATACACCATGATTGCAAGATTATAATTTGGCATTGCGTTTCCCACAAGCTTTCCCCTTTTTGCCGTTCGGGCTGCATCTTTCTCAGAACTTTTAGGCCTAATGACACTTAATTTGCACTTCGTTGCTCTCATTTTATTGCATATGGATGAAAGGTCCTAACTATTTATTATGACTAAAAACATTTACGTGTCTAACAACTAATTGTGACTCGCTTACGTGTCTAACTAATTGTGGCTGAAGAAGTTTTCGGTAACTCTAAGTTGCATCATTTTTGGGCAATATTTTTATTCGTCTACACTAGTAAGGTCATTGCTTATTAGTTTTCAAGCGATTTAAGCAATGTACCAAAAAAAATTTTTTTGATTGCACAAGGTAGTTAAGATGTGTAAATTGTAGGCTTTTTGGTTGGATTGGTGATTTTTTCACGAACAAGTTTTTCAAATACAAATGCTACAATAACACATTTTCAAAAACATCTAATCTATACAAATTTTTTTTTAAAAAAGTATCTTCTTCCACCCACCATACATCAACACCGCCCATCCCCTCCTCTACTTCCATCGCTGCCCCTCCCTTTTTTTTTCTTTTCTTTCCTCTCCCTCCTTCCTCCTTCTTCTCCATCTTTCTCCTCCTTTCTTCCCCTATCTTCCCTTTCCATGCAATCAGAAATCCGCTATTTGATTGCAGCCAGAAGATTGGCGACCAAACAAATTGCGACTTCTGGCCGTGACTGGAAGGAGGAGGCTGAAGGGGTGGGGTGAGAGAGGGGCCAAGAGGAAGAGAAAGAAAGGAGGAGGGGAAAAAGAGGGAGAGGGTGTGGTAGGTGGTGATGGCTGGTGGTAGTGGTGGCTGGTATTATTTTTAAATTTTGAAAATACTCCAAAAAAGTTTAAAAATTTAAAAATATCCCAAAAATACTTCCAAAACCATCTTAAAAAATGTCTGTAATAAAAGTTTTTCAATTGCAATTGTTACAATAAAATTTTTAAAAAGTACATCAAAAAAACACCTAAATCACACGGAACCATAGTAATTAACTCAAAATGCTAGGGGAAAATTCCCCATACGCGTTACACCAACCTCGCCTATGTACCAAAGTTGTTACGGATTGTTTTTCCAAAGAAACAATTGTTACCATTAAACTGATATGTGTAAAGCACTCCACGTTGACGCGATGCTTTAACTTCATTACTTTATCTAATTTGGCTTCAATTTCAAGAGCAGTTTGGACGACTTGATACGTCTCCAATTGAAATGGCAATTTGGGATAGGAGAGCGGTAGTTACTTGACACTTAAAATAGTTAACAGTTTCTGCTAGAAAGATAAATTCAGAACAGCACTAATGCTTCTAGGTTCTAGAATATCAAGATTTCATTCCAATAGGTGCGTGTATAAAAATTTTCAGTTTCGATCTTTAACATCAAAAACACCAGTTTAATGGGATTTTTTAAAAAAAAAATAACAATAAATGATCATTTACTTCCGATATTTGTGGCTTTGGCATTATGGGTTATTTTTCGTACATACGATAAGATTGATGGAGTTATAGAGAGGGGTAAATAAAACAAAATTAAGCTCATCTTTGGGGTGAAATGGAAACATTCATATATTTTGAGGCTTGAATGGCAAAATTCAATATTTGAAAGGTCATAGTCATTAATCCACTCAACTTTCCTGAAAATTCAAAAAAAAAAAAAAACACTAAACGAATAAAAAAGTACCGTGTAGTACTAAACTACTAATCTCTTTGTTTTATAAATTGGTCCAACAAAAAGTAATTTTTTTACAGAATTAAGAATCTATAGTGAAGGCTAAGAAAATGTAACTGCTATTTGATTGACAATGGTAAGGTGGTTCCCGGATCCCTTTTCTGCTCCTGTGGTAAGGTGTTCTGGCACGAGGTACAACTATTACACTTACACCACGCGTCTCACGGGCCGCTAGATTCCGCCAACGGAGGCGGCAAGTATAACCACTTTAATTATTTCAAACCAAACAAATCCTTTGTAAAAGAAGATGAAGACTGGTGGGAGAAGCAAAGAAAAGGATCCCCCGACAAAGCAAAATGGATAACAGTTGAATGGGAGTTTTTTTAGGACTATTTTACAGCATAATTATTGGAATTTAATCCATTTGTCACTTACATATGGAGTGACGTTTGCGGGTTTCGAAATCTAGATTACAAATTCAATCGAAAGTTAAATGATTGTCTTGTCAAAAAAAAAAAACACAAAAGTTTTTGGTTCCTTTTTTTTTTTTTCGAGTTGAATGTATTCTTTTTTTTTTCCCTTTTCCGCACAAACAATCTTATAACGCTAGCTCTGTACTTAAATTGCACTGGCGAAGAGAGTATTCAAACCTCGACTTAAAGAAGGAAAAAGTTGGATTGAATGGTACGACGAGAGAAGTTTTAAATTTACTTGAGTGAAAAAAAAAATCGATTTGAAGATCTTGCAACTTGATTTACGTATTTGATGAAACTTACGATGAATAGAATGAAGCCTTGATATGCCATGTGTGTTGTCCCTTGGCAAGGGCACAGCAAAGATGGCCATCCTCACTTCTGACCTTCAATTTATGAATGATCATCTCAATGTTGAGGCTTTCAAGAAACCGTTAAAGCTGGGGCAAGATTTAGGAGCTTGAAGTAAAAGAAAGAAAAAGACAGAGACACATCCATGATCTTTGCTCAATATCTAGAGCGGTGCACCTCAAACTTGAGGTAGCAGACCACTCTTGAGTTGAATCAACTTGACTGGCCATCCAGCAGGAGTAGGGCCATTCACAATCTTACAAACAACATAGTACAGGGACCAGATTGAACGATGCGCTGTGGAACCAACCGGGAGAAGAAGATATGAATCGGTAAGCTGGCATAGGCCAAATCCCTTTCCACGACTTCGAAACGTGCGCGTTGCGTGTAGCAACCACCTTGTCCTTAAATTTTTTCTTCTTCTTCTTCTTCTTTATTTATTTATTTATTTCTTTTGTCAAAAGTCATGTTCACACACACACACCACTTTACCAAATAATCTTCATTTTCTCCCTAGCTATGTCCCTCTATCAAATTTTTTTCTATTCTGAATTGGTTCATTTGATTCTTTAGTGAGTGTGATTGAAATTTTAATGAGATAAAATGCATACTCTAGACTTTATATCCCTATTGAAACGGGTAAGGGCAAAAGTTGTTTTTAAATAGTGTAACATCTTAACAATAAATTGTAAAACACGATTAATTATTTGTAAGATATAGTAACAGATACACAATTGTTATATATGAAATTCATATGAACAGTGGTGGAATATCACTTAGTTATTGTAAAATTATACAGGTAGTCAATATTATCTTACAATTTATTCAAATAGTATTACACCGCAGATCACTCCTTAATTTAGGTCATTTCATGTCACGTAAGCTGAGGATCCTTCATTAATTGAGAAATAGAAAGGTAGTATATGAATGGAAGGCAAGCAAGTAATGCATCACATAAATCAACAGATCAAAACCTTGAACTTCAATTACACCTATCTTAGATAGAGGACACTTGAAATACAAGAAGTACGAAGTGAGCTGGATCATCTAAGCAGAAGCTAAGAAAAAAGAGTAGCTTAGTTTGTCCTATTTTCCAAGATTAAACCAAAAAAGGGCAGCTTAGGCGGATGGCCTAGAGCCTATCAATTATGTCGAATTGCTTCCCACTATCACGAAAGATTTGAAATACGAGTGTTAGCTGATTATTAGACGAACAGGTAAAAGAGATATTAATGACATCCCCTATGCATCAAATAAACAGACGAGTTTAGGACGGCTTAGCATTGTCTTTAGTAGGTAAGGTGGTACCTTTAGGGTTAAAAAAAAAAACCAGCTGTTACTTGGACTAAGTTTTGCTAGTAGAAGCATCATCCTCCTAGTGGAGGTTTTAGGGCTTTGGGCTGCCCTATTCACGAGTGTACAGAACTAGTTATTGATTTTGATAGTAAACTTAGAATTTATCTGTTTAGATTGCTATTTTTACTTTTAGGAGTTTTTATTGAAAAATATATTGTAACGATTTAATGTATGTGAGATCGATTGAAAAAATGTGTTCCTGAAAAACATAAAATTTTTTTTATGAATTGATGCATGAAAGTTTGATTAAATGGGATGAACCAATTCAGGATACAGATCGATTTGTGAAAGTTTATAATCCTAATTATTAGTTCATGCGCCATTGTGTCCCTATCTGATTTTGTATTCTTTTTATTATTTCAAATGGATCAAAGCCATACACTGACTTTATGCTAATAAGATTTAAGGGTCATTTCCTAGACACACACACCAACCAAAATAAAAATAAAAATAAAAATCATATGGAGCAAACCAAGGGGTTCGGCAGCGAAGCTGAAAATTGGTTGGCCCACTCCACCCACTCCCCAGCCCATTGGACCACAAAAGCAATTAATAGTCTCAAAAGTTAGAAGGCGGCCCTTTAACTGTCGTATTTGTTAGGTGACAAATATTGGAAATACAACAGCCTGTACAAGTCGTGAAATTTTCCATTGGGCCATATCGGACAGCTCAGTTTAATGCAGAATGTGGCCATTTTGTCGCCGAGGCATTTTGATTTTTCTGCAGATATTTGGTTTCTATCAACACATGGGGATGGCAATGGAGTGAATTTCAACCTACAAAATCCATACCATAATCAAGCAATTCAAGAACAAACAAAAAACTAAAATGTAAAAAATAAAAAAAAATTTAATCAGTCAGAAATATAGAAAAGAAAAAAAAAATTTGTTCGAGGTTGATTGTAGGTGTCAAATGGGAATTATTTCAATTGAACTGCTACATTATTGGTTGGATGTTTGTTTTGGCATACTGAAGAAGATCATTATATGCAGGCAATTTTTTTTTTTTTCCAATTAATTGTACATGATTATATTTTAACGTAATAAGAATGGTTGAAAATAGGTTCTTTATCCCAATTACTATAAAACCAGATTGAGATATATACAGCATCATTTTGGTCCTCTGAGTGTAAAATTTTAGGTATTGGGGCGCACTTTTAAGACCCAACGTTGAGTACGAAAAAAAGGAAAAGAAAACTTCTTTTAATGAACATCCATTTGGTATTTAACAGGAATACTAGAAAATAGCATGAATTTTGATCATTCTCCTCAACATAAGAAGTTACATGAAGTCATGAACATTCTAACAACTATAAAATTTGACAAAGTAGACTAACTCTGTGATTTTCTGAGAATGCTAATGAATATATTATCACTAATTTCTTACGTAATTCACGGGAGAAAATATACTTCTCATTGCAAATTAAGCACGTTAGAAATCTAAATGATCATTCCTTTCAGCCATTATTTTGTTTTCCTTTTGCTGTGATCCGTTGAACTGCCGGATAGTAGCGTTGATGATGCATCGTCAAAAATTATAGGCTATGTATAGTTTTCCTCGGTAACAGGATCACCACAATTCAGGATTCAATACGAACGCATTCGAAACAATACGGACGCCCATTTGATAACAATTTTACGTGCTTGAATACAAATAAATTTGATAGCAAAAAGACTAAATTCTAGAAGGGAGTAGTTGTTCTTATCAAACCAGGCCAAGTCATCATAGCTGACTACCAGATATTGTTACTTGTTCTTGCTGCATAATAACCTGAGCTTCTCTACTGCTTCTAGCAATTCTCCTTCACCTTCTTCTCTCAACTTTTTAATCAATTCTCTAGCTTTTTCTCTCTGTAGTTCTCCCTCTTTCTTCTCAACGACCACCTTATTTATGACTTTAGTAACCTCGTCCCTCTATAGATCAAGTGTTTAAGCCCTACCTATAGTGAAAAAAAATCTAAAAGAGAAGCCAAACCACCATTTTGTGTTAGCTCCTTATACAGTCTTTTTAGACTCCTCCTCCCTCTCCCCTAAAATAGGATAGATTAGGTTATATAAATATTCTAAAATAGGATAGATTAGGTTATATAAATATTATGTTACAGGCATACATCCCAATCTAAAGAACCAACAAAGCCTTAGGATTCCCAACCATTCAATCATCCATGGAGGGAACAATGAGTGAATCTAGTGCTCCTAGATTTAGAGTTTTGATGTTCCCATGGCTAGCTCATGGCCACATCTCTCCCTACTTAGAGCTATCCAAGAGACTCTCCGAAAACAACTTCCACATATGCTTTTGTTCTACTGAGATCAACCTGAATTTCATCAAGAAAAGTAAAACCTTTGATGAGATTTCATCAATAGAACTAGTACAACTTGATTTGCAGATCTGCCTGAACTCCCTCCCCAGCATCACACCACAAGAAACCTCCCACTCCATCTCAAATCAACCCTCGAGCGTGCATTTTATATGGGAAAAGCAAACTTCCAAAACATCCTGAGCACTTTGAAACCCGATTTGCTAATCTATGATGCTCCCCAGTCATGGATATCGGAGCTGGCAGCACTGAATCATATCCCTTCTGTTCTTTTCATAATAGTTGCTGCAGTAAACTTGTCTTTTTTTTATCATGCCGTTAACTGTGGAATCGATGGTACTAATGAGGCTTACCCTTTTCCAGCAATTTATTACAGGGATTATGAAAGGAAGAAAATGATAGCTATGTCCCAGGAATCCAAAGAAAGTTTACCCGAAGATGCTGCTTTTTCTCCCAAGTGTTTTGAACTATCTTCTTTTGTTTTGGTGAAAAGCTGGAGGGAAATTGAGGGGAAATATATAGATCACTTTTCTTTCTCCTGTGGCAAGAAGGTGTTAGCTTTAAATCTTCTTAATGTTCAAGATGATGATACCAAGGAGGAGGAGAATAATTCCCATATCATGAAGTTTCTGAATGGTAAAGATGAATCATCAGTGATTTATCTTTCTTTTGGGAGCGAATACTACTTGTCGAAGGAAGAAAGGGAAGAGATAGCACATGGGTTGGAGCTGAGCAATGCTAACTTCATATGGGTACTTAGGTTTCCTGTGGGAGATTCTATTGCCCTAGAAGAAGCTTTACCCGAAGGGTTTCTGGAGAGGGTGAAAGAGAGAGGGATAGTGGTGGATGGATGGGCACCACAGGCTAAAATTCTTGAGCATCCAAGTACTGGTGGTTTCTTGAGTCATTGTGGATGGGGTTCTGTGACAGAAAGCATGTATTTTGGGGTTCCATTGTTAGCTTTGCCCATGTTCTATGACCAGTTTCTTCAAGCTAGACTTGCAGAAGATATTGGTGTCGGTATTGAGATTTTGAGAGGTGAAAACGGGCAGACAAATAGGGAAGAGGTTGCTAAAGCCATAAAAATGGTTGCTTTGGAGAATGAAGTGGGAGAATTATTGAGAGAAAAAGCTAGAGAGTTGAGTAACCAGATGAGAGGAGGAGGAGAAGGAGTGTTGCATGAAGCAATAAAGAAGCTAAAGGATTTATGCAGCAAGAACAAGTAGCAGAACTGCTGAATCTGAGATGGATAGATATGATAGAAAATGTTTGAGACAGATATTCAATGATTAACCTTCCATATGCTGATAGTATAAGCCAAGGATTATCATTACAGCATTTTTTTTCCCTAAAAACTCCGTACCGATTGCTGTGGAGCTAAACTGCAGTTGTAATATGTATTCATTTCGATTGATGCCATCGGCGTTACTGATACAGGTTGTTACAGTGTGAAATTCGCAGAATTGATCCTACAAACATTATGGCAGATCAATAATCAAACCATCCCTAAATAATTAAGAAAAAATTTCTTAAATCCTGTAGATATTTGCCCCATTATATTTTAATGACTTGTGCTTAATTGCTGAACTTTTGGGTAGGGCAGTTTCAGATCAACGATCTCACAATCCCTTTGTAATATGGGTGGTAATATAAACCCTGCACTCTCAAACTCCCCTATGAAAAAGCTCAGCCATAATGCACAAGGCATTAAAATATATATTGGGCCAAACATATGTTAATCTAAGATTTTTTTTTTCTTTTTAAACACATTTAGTAATTGCGTTTTTTCATTAAAACCCTGGATGGGGCTAGGATCGAACAAAACTTATTCTTGGGAGATAATTGTTTTGCCAATTGTCGGACTAATGTTGCTATTTTGACAGTTGTGGAGCCGCCTGGTTACTGCCTCGGCTCCTCATGCAATTACCTCTGTTTTAAAACTCGGACCAGACCGGCCGATCGAACCGGGAACCGGCCAAGTAGCCGGTTCGAGTCATATTAAAAAACTGAAAATTTAAAACCCTGTCAAAGCCGGTCAAAAACCGGGTTTGACCGGGAAAAAATCGGTTTTTCCGGTTCAACAGTAATTTTTTTTTTAAAATTCAAACTTTTTAATATTATGTTTTGACCCCCTAAATTGTTAAAACTTATTGATATACCTCAAATATTTGATACTTTATAAATATTGTCCTAAAATTTGATGGTATTTTTCAATTAAATTCATAATTTTAATTCTAAACTTGTTAATATTTATTAAATAATATAAATTGCTACTTGATTGTTTTTAATTTTCCTTGTATTTTCTTGTTAAATATATTTAAAACATCAAATATATATGAATATACGCTTTATTAATATCAATATATTATTAGATATTATATATATAATATTTTAATTTTTAAATAATTTTTATTTATGACATCATCCGATTCGATCCCTATCGACCCCCGGTCGAACCCATTGACCCTGACCCCTGATCTCGGCCGAATCGCTATCCGGTCCGGTTCTGAAAACATAGGCAATTACCAAAAGCCTCAGATGTGGTCAACCCAACCCAATCGTTCTCGTGGGCACGTGACTCACGCCCACCTCTGACACTGGATCTGACATGTGCCAGATACTACATGCCACAAGTCTATGATTCTTTGTGACCGACACATTATCCTCGATTTTCGAAATTCATACTACATTTAGGGCATAAATGCGCAACGGATCTTCTGTCCCACATCCTGTGCCACTCTCTGTCTCACTTTTTATTATATTGCTATTTCTCCTATATAAACATCATGTTTTAATTCTTTTTTATTTTCTTAAAATTCAATAACTATTAATTGAGTAATACACAAAATTTAACAAACTCAAAAAATCAAAATGCATAAAAAATGAAATCTTTTATGAATTTTCTGCTGTATTTTTTAATTTTTTATTATATATTACTTTTTTGAAGTTGTTGTATTTATGCTTTAATTAATTAATATTTATTGAATCTTAAGGAAACAAAAAAGAATTAAAACATGATATTTATATAGGAAAAATAACAATATAATAAAAAGTGGGACACAGAGTAGCACAGGATGTGGGACAGAAGATCCGTTGCGGCATAAATGTCCCTCCACCTCATGCTCTTTCTTTCTTCTTTTTTTCCGACACAGGGAGATCCATCCTGACTTGCGTCAACCCGCTCCAAAGATGCATCACTCCATAACTAATGAGAGTCGAAACGGTGATCTTTGAATAAGGATCCAATGAGGCACGTCCCATGAGGTCTCGGATGATATTTGGTGCAAGTGAAAGGTACTTGCATCCTTTAACCATGAAATCTCTGGTTCGAAACTCATGTGAATGATAAAAATAATGTTGGGGGAGCTTTTTCTTACAAAGGACCCGATCCAACTTGAACAAGATTAATTGCAAACCATAAAACGAATGCGGACACCTATAACTAAAAAAAGGAGGTACATCCCCCTCATATTCAAAGCTAGAGCACATAAATGCGCCCCCCCCCTCCAAAACAAAGGGAGAGGGGCAAGGACGGTTACCGTCCCTGTCAGTTAATGGCCAAGATTTGGCCAACAAAATTTGTAAGGTCCAGATTTTAATATTTGTGGGACCCACAAAATATTGTACTAGTGTTACTCGTTGTTGTTCTAGTGTTACATCGTGTACAAATGATGTTACACCGTGTGTAAAATGCACACAAGCTTCCGGAATGGTTGCCAGCCCCGGGTCCCAAAACAACAGTCAAAGGTGACTTCTACTCATCGGTTTATGTGCTTTCCTTCAACACCTGAACTTCTAGTTTGACTTGGACATCGGAGTCGTCTCGAACGATTTAGCCCGATTATGTGCCTTCTTTCGTTGTGCTGTTTTTGCAAGTCTCTGGCTAGGCTCGACAAGCTCGGTCCATCTATTCGTGCCCACAGAACTAGGGCTGCAAACGAGCCGAGTCGAGTCGAGCTTTGAGCTAATCGAGCCGAGCCTCGACTAAATTTTACCAAGCTCGAGCTCGACGAGCCGGCAATTTTCAAGCTCGAGCTCGACTCGAATCAAGTCGAGCCGAGCTCGAGCTCGAAAAAAATAAAAAAATAATTATTTTATTTTTAAAAAAATAAATAAAATAATCTTTTTTTCTTAATAAATAATAAAATATTAAGGATATATACGTAATTTTACTATGAAAATAAAAAATAAAAAATATATATACGTAATTTTACTATGAAAATAAAAAATAAAAAATATATATATAATATACGTAATTTTATTATTAAATAAAACTAAAAAAAATATATATATATATATACTCAAGCTCGCGAGCCGGTTCGCGAGCTAACGAGCTTAATATTCTGAGCTCGAGTTTGACTCGAGCCGGCTCGAACTCGATTAATATCGAGCTCGACTCGAGCTTGACTCGAGTAGCTCGCGAGCGGCTCGATTCGTTTGCAGCCCTACACAGAACCATATAACAACCTTCATCGCCATCTTCCAATAAAATTTAAAATGCTTTATTTTGACTACTGTGGCAAGATTTAAAGACCGTCTATGTAAACTAAAAGCTTTAATCCATCAAGTTACAAGTATCAAAAACAATAGAGAATTCGCAAGCTATATATTACTCTCAAGTCAGTCAAACTTCTTTTGGGCTGAATCTCGAGTTATTACTAGAGAATTCGTAGTCCTTCCTGTTGTTCACCCTTCTACGTTTACTAAAACTATGTGTTGGGGGGGAGAAATATTGGAAAAAGTTCCACCTCCCATCGTCCCAAAATAACGCAGTATGTTTACATTCGTGGGTTTGAGCCACTGGAATTTGACTCAGAAAATCAAATTTGGAAATCTGGATTGCAAAGAAAGTTCCAACGACAAAAGTAGGAAGTTGGCCCATTATTTGCATTGTTAAAAATTGAGATTGAAGAACCTCCTATTTCTAGTGCAAATAGTTTATTGGGTCATTTCTTATGTCGCATCACAGGTCGTAGGTTTCGCTTCTGGGTGAAAAATGCTCGTTTAAAAGCGAGCTGTCGCATGATATCTTGTTTTCTTCCACAAATATTTCCTTTTCATACACATCCGTAGGTTGTGAATTGTTTGGGTTCATTTTCCGTCAAAGAAGAAAAATTCATGGACCTTATGCTTTGGCAAATTTGTCACGATCAAATTTTTTCATAAAAAGAAAGTGATGTATCGATCGATTAAACACGAGTGTGCATAATTTTCCTTTATGTTGCATGGCACGTTTCAATTTTTTTTTTTTTGGGCCACCATACATATCAATGATTAGTAAATGTGATTGTACATAGATGAGGTGTTTCAAATCTCCACAATTCAGGATTTAACATTTTCATACTAAACAATTTAAGAAGAACCTGTACGTCTTTTATGGGGAAAATGACCAAAATAGTACTTCACATTCTTAAAAAAAAAAAAAAAAAAAAAAAAAAAATCCTTTTTTGGGTCTTTCATATATTAAAAAATTTAA
Source organism: Coffea eugenioides (assembly GCF_003713205.1). Lineage (NCBI taxonomy): Eukaryota > Viridiplantae > Streptophyta > Magnoliopsida > Gentianales > Rubiaceae > Coffea > Coffea eugenioides. Next base: position 40,857,066 of record NC_040045.1, on the reverse strand, counting down.
AATAGTCTTACATGTAACAAGTACGCCAATTTAGTCCCATAACCTATTTTTGACTATAGATCTAAAGGAGGTGTTTGTTTATACGGGTATCGTAATGGGACAGAATGAATATCAAAATTAAACGTATTCGTACTTTGTTTATATGTTTGATAATCCTCAACATGAATTCCCTGCTATTGCTGTTGATGAATGATTCCTGGTTCCCCTTTCCGGTGTTCTGGCACGAGGTACAACTATTACACTTACACCACGCGTCTCACGGGCCGCTAGATTCCGCCAACGGAGGCGGCAAGTATAACCACTTTAATTATTTCAAACCAAACAAATCCTTTGTAAAAGAAGATGAAGACTGGTGAGAGAAGCAAAGAAAAGGATCTCCCGACAAAGCAAAATGGATAACAGTTGAATGGGAGTTTTTTTAGGACTATTTTACAGCATAATTATTGGAATTTAATCCATTTGTCACTTACATATGGAGTGACGTTTGCGGGTTTCGAAATCTAGATTACACATTCAATCGAAAGTTAAATAATTGTCTTGTCAAAAAAAAAAAAAAAGTTTTCGGTTCTTTTTTTTTTCGAGTTGAATGTATTCTTTTTTTTTTTTTCCTTTTCTACACAAACAATCTTATAACGCTGGCTCTGTACTTAAATTGCACCAGCAAAGAGAGTATTCAAATCTCGCCTTAAAGAAGGAAAAAGTTAGATTGAATGGTATGATGAGAGAAATTTTAAATTTACTTGAGTGAAAAAAAAAATTCGATTTAAAGATCTGGCAACTTGATTTACGTATTTGATGAAACTTACGATGAATAGAATGAAGCCTTGATATGCCATGTGTGTTGTCCCTTGGCAAGAGCACAGCAAAGATGGCCATCCTCACTTCTGACCTTCAATTTATGAATGATCATCTCAATGTTGAGGCTTTCAAGAAACCGTTAAAGCTGGGGCAAGATTTAGGAGCTTGAAGTAAAAGAAAGAAAAAGACAGAGACACATCCATGATCTTTGCTCAATATCTAGAGCGGTGCACCTCAAACATGAGGTAGCATACCACTCTTTGGGTTGAATCAACTTGACTGGCCATCCAGCAGGAGTAGGGCCATTCACAGTCTTACAAACAACATAGTACAGGGACCAGATTGAATGATGCGCTGTGGAACCAACCAGGAGAAGATATGAATCGGTAAGCTGGCATAGGCCCAACCTCTTTCCACGAATTCGAAACGTGCACGTTGCATGTAGCAAACACCTGCTTGTCTTTAACTTTCTTCTTTCTTCTTCTTCTTCTTCTCTATTTATTTATTTCTTTTGTCAAAAGTCATGTTCATACATACATACACACACCACTTTACCAAATAATCTTCATTTTCTCCCTAGCTAACTCCCTCTATCAAATTTTTGAATTGGTTCATTTGATTCTCTAGTGAGTGTGATTTGAAATTTTAATGAGATAAAAGCTGTTATTAAGCAGTGTAACATCTTAACAATAAATTGTAATAAAACACGATTAATTATTTGTAAGATATCGTAATAGTTATTACGCAATTGTTATGTATGAAATTCATATGAACAGTGATGAAATATCACTTAGTTATTGTAAAGTTAAACAGGTAGTCAATAGTATCTTACAATTTATTCAAATAGCATTATATCGTTCAAAAACAATTATATTGACAACCATTTTTATACTTTTACCCGATTGAAACAGATACGTCCGTTTAAAAATCCTTTTTTTTTTTCTTACGCAGAGTTTTACAAACTGTTCCCCAGTTCATTTCTCTGAATCAATTATACAGTCTGCGAAGTCCATTATTATTTTTTTTTTCTGAAACGTTAGTAGACTTTCATAGATCTAGTAAAAGAGTTTACATGTCGAGCAACGGCTCGTTAAGCTGTACAACTTGTGTTCAAAAACACAGAGGAAGTGATGCTTCCTCATCCAATAAAATGCCTAAGGCATATAAGCTAGCATTAGCACTAGCAGAACTATCATCATTCTTATCTAAACAAAAAGAGCACATTCGAAACAATGGCTTTAAACAAAATATGTCCTCTAAGATCATTGTTAACCTGCCATCCAACGCTTTCCCAAGCAATATTTGTCTCAGCACGCGAAGTCCATTATAGCACCTGATCAAACCTGATCTTTGACCACATTATTGGAATCACTCCAATTACTAAGTGATAATAATATGTGCTCTAACCTCGGTGGTGTAAAGGTCCCATTCCCACTCATGCACCTTCCTTTGACCACAACAATCGCTGGGTGCTCTTCAACCATACGCAGATCACTCCTTAATTTAGGTAATTTCATGTCACGTAAGCAAGTTTGCTGAGGATCCTTCAGTAATTGAGAAATAGAAAGGTAGTATATGAATGGAAGGCAAGCAAGTAATGCACCGCATAAATCAACCGATCAAACCCTTGAACTTCAATTACACCTATCTTAGATAGAGTACACTTCAAATACAAGAAGTACGAAGTGAGCTGGATCATCTAAGCAGAAGCTAAGAAAAGAGAGTAGCTGGACGGACCAACTAGTTAGTTTGTCCTATTTTCCAAGATTAAACCAAAAAAGGGCAGCTTAGGCGGATGGCCTAGAGCCTATCAATTATGTCGAATTGGTTCCCACTATCACGAAAGATTTGAAATACGAGTAGTGTTAGCTGATTATTAGACGAACAGGTAAAAGAGATATTAATGACATCCCCTATGCATCAAATAAACAGACGAGTTTAGGACGGCTTAGCATTGTCTTTAGTAGGTAAGGTGGTACCTTTAGGGTTAAAAAAAAAAACCAGCTGTTACTTGGACTAAGTTTTGCTAGTAGAAGCATCATCCTCCTAGTGGAGGTTTTAGGGCTTTGGGCTGCCCTATTCACGAGTGTACAGAACTAGTTATTGATTTTGATAGTAAACTTAGAATTTATCTGTTTAGATTGCTATTTTTACTTTTAGGAGTTTTTATTGAAAAATATATTGTAACGATTTAATGTATGTGAGATCGATTGAAAAAATGTGTTCCTGAAAAACATAAAATTTTTTTTATGAATTGATGCATGAAAGTTTGATTAAATGGGATGAACCAATTCAGGATACAGATCGATTTGTGAAAGTTTATAATCCTAATTATTAGTTCATGCGCCATTGTGTCCCTATCTGATTTTGTATTCTTTTTATTATTTCAAATGGATCAAAGCCATACACTGACTTTATGCTAATAAGATTTAAGGGTCATCTCCTAGACACACACACCAACCAAAAAAAAAATAAAAAAAAAAAATAAAAATCATATGGAGCAAACCAAGGGGTTCGGCAGCGAAGCTGAAAATTGGTTGGCCCACTCCACCCACTCCCCAGCCCATTGGACCACAAAAGCAATTAATAGTCTCAAAAGTTAGAAGGCGGCCCTTTAAACTGTCGTATTTGTTAGGTGACAAATATTGGAAATACAACAGCCTGTACAAGTCGTGAAATTTTCCATTGGGCCATATCGGACAGCTCAGTTTAATGCAGAATGTGGCCATTTTGTCGCCGAGGCATTTTGATTTTTCTGCAGATATTTGGTTTCTATCAACACATGGGGATGGCAATGGAGTGAATTTCAACCTACAAAATCCATACCATAATCAAGCAATTCAAGAACAAACAAAAAACTAAAATGTAAAAAATAAAAAAAAATTTAATCAGTCAGAAATATAGAAAAGAAAAAAAAAAATTTGTTCGAGGTTGATTGTAGGTGTCAAATGGGAATTATTTCAATTGAACTGCTACATTATTGGTTGGATGTTTGTTTTGGCATACTGAAGAAGATCATTATATGCAGGCAATTTTTTTTTTTTCCAATTAATTGTACATGATTATATTTTAACGTAATAAGAATGGTTGAAAATAGGTTCTTTATCCCAATTACTATAAAACCAGATTGAGATATATACAGCATCATTTTGGTCCTCTGTGTGTAAAATTTTAGGTATTGGGGCGCACTTTTAAGACCCAACGTTGAGTACGAAAAAAAGGAAAAGAAAACTTCTTTTAATGAACATCCATTTGGTATTTAACAGGAATACTAGAAAAAAGCATGAATTTTGATCATTCTCCTCAACATAAGAAGTTACGTGATGTCATGAATTTTTAACATATTGACAAAGTAGACTAACTCTGTGATTTTCTGAGAATGCTAATGAATATATTATCACTAATTTCTTACGTAATTCACGGGAGAAAATATACTTCTCATTGCAAATTAAGCACGTTAGAAATCTAAATGATCATTCCTTTCAGCCATTATTTTGTTTTCCTTTTGCTGTGATCCGTTGAACTGCCGGATAGTGGCGTTGATGATGCATCGTCAAAAATTATAGGGTATGTATAGTTTTCCTCAGTAACAGGATCACCACAATTCAGGATTCAAAACGCACGCATTCGAAACAATACGGACGCCCATTTGATAACAATTTTACGTGCTTGAATACAAAGAAATTTGATAGCAAAAAGACTAAATTCTAGAAGGGAGCAGTTGTTCTTATCAAACCAGGCCAAGTCATCAAAGCTGAATACCAGATATTGTTACTTGTTCTTGCTGCATATCAAACTAGGCCACCTCAGCTCAGAGCTGAATACAAGTCTTGTTACTTGTTTTTGCTGCACAATGACCTGAGCTTCTCTATTGCTTCATGCAACTCTTCTTCACCTTCTTCTCGCAACTTTTTACTCAATTCCATAGCTTTTTGTCTCTGTAGTTGTCCCTCTTTCTTCTTGACAACCACCTCGTTTATGACTCTAGCAAAATCTTCCCTCTTTATCTGTCCATCTGCATCCTTGAGAATCTCAATACCAACACCAATCTCTACTGCAAGTCTTGCATGAAGGGGCTGATCAAGATGCATGGGCAAGGCCAACAATGGAACCCCATAATATATGCTTTCGATCACAGATCCCCATCCACAGTGACTCACAAAGCCACCCGTGCTTCGATGCCCAAGAATTTTAGCCTGTGGTGCCCATCCATTCACCACTGTCCCTCTTCCTTTCACCCTCTCAAGAAACCCTTCTGGTAAAGCTTCTTCAAGGCCAATGGCATGTCCAACTGGAAATCTAACCACCCATATGAAGTTGGCATTGCTCAGCTCCAGCCCTATTGCTATCTCTTCCCTTTCTTCCTTCGACAGGAAATATTCGCTCCCAAAAGAAACATAAACCAGTGATGCTTCATCTTTACTATTCAGAAATTCAATGATATGGGAGTAGCTGTCCGCCTCCTTGCTGTCGCCTTCTGGATTACTAAGAGGTCCTACAGCAATCAGTTTCTTCCCGCAAGAGGAAGATAAGTGATCAATATATTTCCCCTCAATTTCTCTCCAGCTTTTCACCAAAACAATATCAGAAGATAGTTCAATGCTCTTAAAAACATCAAATTCGTCACCTTCTTTTGCTTTGGATTCTTGTAGCTTGGCTAATATCTTCTTTATCTCATAGTCCCTGTAAAAAATTGCAGGGAAAGGGTAAGTCTCATTTGCACCAGAGACTCTGCATCTAAGGCTATGATAAACGGAAGACAAGTTCACCGCTCCCACAACTAGGAAAAGAACAGAAGGGATATGATTCAGTGCAGCTAGCTCTGAGGCCCATGGTTGGAAACCATCGTAGACTAGCAAATCAGGTTTCAAAGTGTTGAGGATGTTTTGAAAGTTGGTTTTTGCCATATAAAGTGCACGCCTGAGGGTTGATTGGAGATGGGGTGGGAGGTTTTTGGTGGTATGATAGTGTGGAGGGAGTTCAGGCAAATCCGGCAAATCAAGTTGTACTAATTCTATTGAATGATGAGATGAGTTCTCATCAAACTTTCTACTTTGCTTGATGAAATTCAGGTTGATCTCAGTAGAACATAAGTATACTTGGAAGTTGCTTTTGCTGAGTCTCTTGGATAGTTCTATGAAGGGAGAGATGTGACCATGAGCTAGCCATGGGAACATTAAAACTCTGAATGTATGAGCATTAGATTCTCTTTCCGTGCCCTCCATGGATGGGTGAATTTTGGATATGCTACAGTTTTGTTTATTTAGCTTGCTTGGGTAGTGAGAATGGGATAAATGACAGGTTGTCGAAGCCTGTGCAATAATAAAACCTGCTCAAACTAAAAGTGATTTCTGTAGATAGCGGTGAGCAGGGTCGAATCCACAGGGACTTGGAGTAATTATTTCTTTTCAAGTTCACAGTGACAAGGGGGTGTTTTTATGCAGAAGGTGACAATCAAAGAAATTCAAATAAAATTTAAGAAACTACTAAAAATTAAATAACAAATTACTAAAATCAAACGAGTGATAATTAAGGATCTAGCCAAGAAATAACTTCAGCAATGGTTCACCTAATTGATCATCGACGCAAAGGCAATCCCAATTATTTATCAATAAATAGGTTATAACTACCAAACAAGCGATGGCAGTCAACCCCTCCTTACTGTGTCGGTGATCAAGGTACGCCCGTTAACCACTGCTCTAATTGAGAAATAATCCTAGGTACGCCCATAGAATTTAATTCCCCAATTGTCTTACGTATTAGAGGAGCCCTATTCTAACCAAATGACGCACTACCAGGGTTATTTTAGATTAGCCCGCGTATTCCCCTGACACAAATCTAATCATGCAGTTGTCACTATTTTAGAGCAATTAAACAATTACGGATTTAATGCCCTAATTGACAATAGATTACCAAATCAATTAATTATCCGGATCCAAGACAATCAATTAATTAAATAACCATAAGCATAGCAATCAAGGAATATGCGAATACCAATAAATAAAAGGAAAAGATAAAATTAAATCGATCTCACAATTTTAGGCAAACCAAAACATCCGTTGTCCCTTGACCAGAGTGGAGAGATTAGATCATGTCCGATGAACAAAGCCCACAAGAAGTTAGAGAGAAAATCGCAGCCATCAATTGGTAAATGGATGAACTCAATTCGATGGAATACTGACCAAAAGAAAAGCTACAGGAAGTGCTTGAGTCTTTTTTATTGTTTCTCCTAACATACGAGGAGAAGAAAACTACTAACGAGAAGCCAAAAAGGAAAAATCCAAAGCTGCACTAAAAGACGAAAAACCAAGAAGAAAAGCTAGTACTAGTTTCCTGCCCTCAATTCTTCCTTGCCCTCAATTCTTCCTTTCATGTGCGGCGGCTCTCCTTCCGGAGAGGAAGAAGAAGACCCTTGACTTCAGCCCTTCGTTCCTCTTTTTAATGCCGTCTTCTGCGAATTACCAAAAAGGTCTTGTATCTCCTTGTTCCAAAAATACCCTTGATTGCCTGCTATTTGAACTCTTTCTCGATGACTGTCAAATTGGCCTTGATTGTGATATTTTTGTTCTACTCCCTGAAATAAATGTAAATTACGAAAAGCGTGTAGAATCTAATAATTAATTTACATCAGGTCAGGTAATAGGGAAAATTAATAATAAAATAAATGAATAAATTGCAACCTATCAATTCCCCCCACACCTAAATCATGATTGCCCTCAAGTATGAGAATAACAAACAAACACCAATATTTGATAGTGGCTATTGCTCTATCCACCAAATTGCCAAGATACCAAGAAAAATAATATTCAAGCATCAATGGTCAAGTCCAAGAAACAGCACTCCGGTTAGCTTCTAAACCACAAACTCCTCTAATTTCAGATTAACTAATTTAAGAAAAAGGAATGACACACAACATTTATCAGCAAATGGTCCAACTATTAACCAAAATCTCAACATTAAATCCATAAATCGGCAAGTTGACTTTTATTATACACTAACACAACTTTCACTTTTTTTTATCACATTTTTCTAGTTTTATCTTTTTTTGATTTTTTTCTTCTTTTTTTTTTTTTACTTTTCTCAATAGTAACAAAAGACTTAGTCGCTAGCCATTGGAACCTTTTGACGCGAGCTCCAACATTTTTAGATGAAGGAGCCCGGTTACTTAGCTCCTATCGCCACGCGACCACGTACTCATAGCAATTACTATTTTTTGACGCGAGAATCGACACTTCTAGTGAAGATCCCCGATTACTCGATAGTAACGACTAGCGGAGTACAGTCAACTCTTATTCACAGCTAAATAACATCAGAAACTCAAAATAACACAAAAATCAAAAGAAAATTTGCATCAGCTAGCCTCATTTTTCAAATATGGAGAACTAAAATTAATCATTGGACCAATTCACATGAAAATGTCAACAATCATTCCCTATGCCTAGAGAAGTTAACCAAAAATTAGAAGAGTTACATAATCACTGATATTCACCAAATGAATGCTCTTGGATTCAACCACATTAGCTCGATACATTTTAATTATTAAAACTTGACAAAAGTAGAAATAGGGGCAACAATCTAACATCAAATCTTGGCATGCACATGTGAACCAATCACTAAAAAGAAAGAAAGAAAATGAACGAAAGATGGGCAAATAACAAACTAAAAATAAAGGAAAAAAAATCTAAAAACTAAAAAGTATAAAAACTAGCACAGTTGTCCCCCCCACACCTAGATCCTGCATTGTCCTCAATGGAGGAATTAAAGCAATTAAAGTGAAGAGGACAACGAAACTTCCCTCTTTGAGTGGCCACGAGGTAGGCGGGGACGGTGGAGGAAACCAATGTGGTGGAAGTACGCACCCAAGTTCTGAGACATCATACTCAATTCAACCAACAAATGCAAAACTCTGTCCACCCAAAACCTCAACAAATAGCTCCAGTTGGCCAGTTAATGCCTTAACTCAGAATCAGCAATTTCAATATTGAGAGTTTAGGTATTTGACAATAACAATTCAGTCACAAGTTCTTGGCTGTCAATTAGACAGCCAATCAGATAGAATTACCAAATCTAGTCAAAATACCCCAACCAGTACCATTGGTGCACCCCACAGATAATGAAGCAACTTAAATGGTAAACCCAATCAACAAAATGTACATGTGAGGCACCCAAGGTCTATACAAATGTCCCAACAAAGCAGCGATTGCAATCAATAATCAGTAGTGGTCTTAATTTACTCAAATGCAGAATTAATGCAGCCCAACAATTCAACTGGATGTACCCAACCTTGAAAAGCAAAGCAAGTGGCACAGGTTTCCCAAGTCAACAGGCAATTTAGAGATAACTCAACCGAAATCACAATAGAAACTTCAATTAAATACACTCAACATGAATAAGCCAAGCAAGTGTCATAGAAACTCCCTAATTCAACAAGCAAACACAGTATTTCAGCTCACCCAAAAACTCAACAATTCCATGAAAGAAAAATTATTTGCGCAGCGGAATGAGCAAACAGTTTTGTTTTGTTCTTCTTGCTTGAAGTTGCAATTTGATTCAGGCCTTGATATTTCAAAAACAAATAAGTACTTACTTGTTCAGACGAATATGCGATGCCTGATGTAGATGTTTGAATTCCAGCAATAAGCCTTCCACACGTCAGGCCTCTAGTTCGTCCACACAGACTCAAACTAATAGGTAACAGAATTTTGGAGTTTTGTTTCGGTAGTGAAGAAACAACGATATTGCTTTGTTCCCTTTCCAAAACAATCGTGATTGTTTTGCACCCTAGTAGACCCCTTAACAACTCTTTGTCAATAAGGCTTATTTATACAGTTGTTTTGATTAGATCAATATCTTATATCATCTTTATCAAATCATAACAACCGATTTATATTTTATTCTTATCTTGATCAAATCAAAAATAGAATACAATTAATACAATTATTTAATTCATGTTTTAGTTTTGATCACATCAAAATATAAACACAATTAATATAATTATATTAACTATTATTTTCATCTTTATAATATTTGAGTCATACTCAAATACCAACTCCAAATTCCGTCTAGCTTGGGTTTCAAGATGTGCTAGCATCCTTATCAAAGTCTAAACCCATTCTAATAAACTTCCCTATCAGTTCAAATCCTTTTGTGTGTGACTATCTAGGTCCATTACCCAGTTGGCAATGTAATAAACGTTAGCCTATTAACGTTAGTTAGAACATTTCTAACACTTGAGAAGTTCTCCAAATATACCTCAAGTTAACATAGTTCATGAGTGATGCCTAGCAGCATATCATGACACCCAACCGGTGATGAAAGATTGGAATCCTTTTATGTGAACCATGACTGCAATTGTTTTGCATAAAAATCCTTCTATTACTATATCCCTATTGAGTTCAGTTTAGTAATAATGTCAAACTCTAAAACTCAATCGTATGACTTAATCTATCAAATTACTTGACTATAAAATTGATCATCTACATGAATCAATTTGTCTTGGCTAAGAACTCCTTTAGTCAAGATTGATAGATTTCATAAGATATCAAACCATTCATGATGGAATAATAGATCCCATTTTGCATAAACACTCGGCTCCATGCATAACTAATTAGAGGTACCACATGCCAATACTCATCCGTGATTAGAACAAGTATTTTCTGCATTGATAGACTTTAACCACCCATGAATGAGCCAACCGTGTCATCTCAGGTCTGAGGATCACATGCACCATTGCAATCAATAATGAATCATTGACATTAATAAGCTAACGATTCATTATTTAAATTAGTCAGTGTTCAAACTAACTTGTCACACAAGTGCCTCTCATATTTGTTCTAGTATCACATACTTAATGGTATGAGACTCACCATTCTATTATCATTAATATCTCATATTAATCATAGAAAATAAATATGAGACTAATCTTCCAGATTAAACTTGCCCAATTAATAATCCTATGATTAGGAACAATTTAATATTATTTGTACCAAGTTTTTCCGTCACTCATATTCTCTTCACATGAGAATGGAACCTTAACAAATAATAATGGACAACATTCAATCAAATCTAAACTAAAAATAATTGAATCAAGAAGTGCCATTTTATTTTAATCAAGACAATAATTATAAATGCTCTAGGGCATATTGCTAACATTCCACCCAAAAGTTGAACAAAGGCCCCCAGCACTGACCCGTAGCAGGAGCCCCAAGAAGTGAACAAATCAAGCAATAGTATTGGAAAACTCTGACATTAACAACTGAATCTCAAACTTCCAGTTTCCAATCAGTTAGCCAATAGAGTAGAATTAATCTAGTGGAGTCAAAACACCCATAGAGTTGATGAAACAATTCTAACGGCTGACCCAAAGTAATGAAAACTCCAACTCATAGTCAAAAGTAAACTCGGTCCAACTAAAATTTCAACAAATGTCCCCAGAAATTCCAACAAATGCTATGGCAGATCACAGCAATAGTAAAGCAATAGCCCCAAGTATGTACTAATCCACCAGGTGGGAACCCCGGCCACTGAGGTCACAGACAATGGTCCCAAAAATAGCAATATTAACCAATCACCAGGATGTCCCCAACAATTAAACGAAACTCTACCACCCTCAACAAGCAAATCAAGCAGCACAGGCTCCCAATTCAACAAACAAAAAAAAACAGGATTAATCAACTCAAAGTCCCAACAGAGAGTTCAATTGATTCCAATCATCAATCCCAGCAACATACGTTCCAAATAAGCAAGCGAGTGTTAAGGAGAGGAGGTACCAAATTTCAATTTCAGTTACTCCACCAATACCACTGGTGTAGCAAATAATGGAAGAGGAATCGCACACGACCAATACCAAATCACCGGTAAACCAAAATAACAACTAACACTGCCAACATTAAAGAATCGTAACAATCAAAACACAAGCAAAGCTGCCTCCCAATTATCAATAGACAATTTCACAAATCCAGCCCACCCAAAAACTTAACAAATGTAACCAAAAGTTCAACAAACATTCTCAAGAGTATGGCAAACTAGTAATGAACAAGATCTGGGTCAAATATCACAACCAGTACCACTGGTTTACCACACAATTGAAGGAATAACCCCCAATGGCCAACAATACCAACTATAGAGAGACCAGATAGCACCAATGAATATTAAAAAATTGGGGGACAAATTCCAAATACCTCCACCGGTCGATAGGCGAAGCAGGTGGAGCTGGTGGTGGTTAACGAAAGGGGCAACAGCTCCGTTGCTGGTAAAAGCTAAGGTGGTGGAGGCGCGAGAAGGAGTGGCTGGCGGCGAGATTGGGTACAGCTCGAGGTTGGCGTGCGGTGGAGGTGAGCTGGGGCAGAGGTGGCGGCGGTAGCTCACGGTGGAGCTGTGGGCAGAGTGAGGGCCGCGAGGAGAGAGAGAGAGATGGGAGGGGTGTGCGGTTGAGCGAGGGAGGTGCGTCCAGAGTAGTGGTGTGGGGCAGCGGGGGGCGCTCGCGTCGGCGTTTCCAGCAGCGAGCGGCGACATCTGGCGGCCTGCGTCGCGTGAGGAAGGGTGGCGGACAGGTGGTGGCGGCGCTGGAGTGAGGTCGAGCTGTGGTGGAGAGAGCGAGGCGCAAAGGAGGCAGCGTCGGCAGGTGGCGGCAGTCGTGGCGTGTGGCGAGCGAGGGAGCTTCGGTTGAGCAGGAGTGGGCAGCGTTGAAGCGAGGGTTGGCGGCGTCGCGCGTCGAGGTGGAGTGCCTTGCGGCGTAACGCTGGTCGCGCGAGGCGGTGGCGATAGAGCTATGGTGGAGAGAGGGAGGCGCGCGAGGGAGCCTCGGTCGACCCAAAGGAGAACAGGGGAGAGGAAAGAAAGAAGGAAGAAGAAAGAAAGAAAGAAAAAGAAAGAAAAGAAAAAAAATGTATTTTTTTAAAAAAAAAAATTTTGTATCTAGAAAATCTAAGCTACGGTGAAACAAGGAAATTTTTTTTTTTTTTTAAATTAAGAAACCTACCTACGGTTGAAAATTTTTTCTTCGTTTTTTTTGGTTTTGTTTTTGTTTTAAAATTTTATTTTCGAAATTCAAAATTAGAGATTAACTGAAAATCAATAACCATTCTTGAATTTTTGGAATACTTACCTTTCCCGCTAACGTGACGTGGACACGTCATGAAGGCACGGAATCTGGAGCTCTCCAGGTGACTTGACGCGGGCACGTCATGACGACAAGAACCCCTTCTAACGATTCTGACCGTGAGCTCTCCATAAGTCATGACGCGGGCGCGTCATGACAGAAGGACACCTATAAATCATCAAAAACGAAAATTGAAACCCGAAATCAGTCAAATTCAAGGAAAACATATTTAAACTATCATACGAAATCAAAACAAACAATTAAAAGAAACAATTGGGTTGCCTCCCAATGAGCGCCTTTCTTTAATGTATTTGGCTAGACATTATCACGTTTTGTTCATGGAGGATAAAATCTTGTGGCTCGTCTTAATGTTTCATCCTCTATATAGTCCTAATAGCCCTCGTAAATAGAGTAATTCTTGAACTCACGAGTTACGGTCTTCCCCTGGACTAGTAAATGACACCAAACAAGTCGATGATAATTTGCATTCTCCATTCACTCCTCCCTCACTTGCATTTATTGGTATAAGATATCTTGCCATCGCCACTCTTAATTTATTCCTGTCATGAAATTCAAAATTGTCTGGTATAATAAAGTCAATTTCATTAACAGGAATTGAAGAGTAAGAGTCAGGAGAATAGTGATGAATAAAATCTTGTGGCTCGTCTTAATGTTTCATCCTCTATATAGTCCTGATAGCCCTCGTAAATAGAGTAATTCTTGAACTCACGAGTTACGGTCTTCCCTGGACTAGTAAATGACACCAAACAAGTCGATGATAATTTACATTCTCCATTCACTCCTCCCTCACTTGCATTTATTGGTACAAGATATCTTGCCATCGCCACTCTTAATTTATTCCTGTCATGAAATTCAAAATTGTCTGGTATAATAAAGTCAATTTCATTAACAGGAATTGAAGAGTAAGAGTCAGGAGAATAGTGATGAAGGAGTGGAGGGGATATCACCGCATTTGGAGATTGTTTACTGGATTCATTCACTTGAATGATTTGATCCTGAAGTCTCATTTTTTGCACTTCAGCTTCCTTTTCAACTGCATCTTTAAATCCGTTTCCTTGAAACTCTTGCAGTTTCATGTCATTTGGCCGGATAATTGCACTCTCATCTCCTTCAAGATTGATATTGGTTTGTGAGGGCAATTCTTCAAGGTGAGAAGCTAATCGCTGTATCCTGGATGTCAATTGACGCATTTGATCCGCTAGGTCGCGAAGGTTCGCTGTGTCTCATGATGAAATCGATTTGCATTAGCAATTAGTAATTCCATCATTTTTTCAAGAGACATACCTGACACGGAGGATGATTGCTGAGACTCTTGCTGTTGAAAATCCATTGGCCCCGTCGCATAATTAAAATTGGAATTATCCCACCATCCTTGATCATGCCTGTTTGGATAAGGGTCATACCACGTTTGAAATCGAGATGGAAAATCTCCAAAAGTATCAATCGGAGCACTTAGATTATCTTGAGCACTTAGATTATCAATCTCCAAAATTGACAGATTGTCGAAGCCTGCACAATAATAAAATTAAACCTAATTGCCAGTTAAAATGACCAAAACCCAATTCCAAGTACTGGAGCAGGGACTCTAGGTGTACAATGGGTTACTTGATTCACCCTGTTCCCGAAGAGTTTGCTTGATCCGATATACCCGAATGGGATGGTTATTTTTTCACAAATAATTATGAATTTGTAGACAGGGCAAGTAGGGTCGTATCCATAGGGATTGGATATATTTGTTTCTTGAGAAATACAAAGTAACACAGGGGGGTGATTTTGTAGGAACGACGACAATCAAATAAATTCAAATAAAAAAATAAAAATAAATAACTAACTAGAAATTAAACAACAATTTACTGAACTTAGAGTAACAATAATTAAAGGCATAAATCAATTAAAACAAGAAAATAATTAAAAATAAAATAAAGTAGGCAACTAAAAGTCAAATGGCAATTCACCAAAATCAAGGTAATATTAATTAACGATCTAGCCAAGAAATAACTTCAACAAAGGTTCACCTAATTGATCATCGATGCAAAGGCAATTCCAATTATTTATTAATAAATAGGTTATAACTACCAAACAAGCGATGGCAGTCAACCCCTCCTTACTGTGTCGGTGATTAAGGTACGCCCGTTAATCACTACTCTAATTGAAAAATAATCTTAGGTGCGCCCGTAAGATTTAATTCCCCAATTGCCTTACGTATTAGATGAGCCCTATTCTAACCAAATAACACACTACCAGAGTTGTTTTAGATTAGCCCGTGTATCCCTCTGACACGAATCTAATCGTGCCAATTGTCACCATCGCTTGTGCTCAATTGATACTTTTGGAGATTTTTCATCTCGATTTCAAACGTGATATGACCCTTATCCAAATAGGTATGATCAAGGATGGTGGGATAATTCCAATTTTAATTATGCAACGGCGCCAAAAATTGACAGGTTGTCGAAACCTGTGCAATAATAAAACCTGCTCAAACTAAAAGTGATTTCTTTAGATAGCGGTGAGTTGGGTCGAATCCACAAGGACTGGGAGTAATTATTTCTTTTCAAGTTCACAGTGACAAGGGGGTGTTTTTATGCAGAAGGTGACAATCAAAGAAATTCAAATAAAATTTAAGAAACTACTAAAAATTAAATAACAAATTACTAAAATCAAACGAGTGATAATTAAGGATTTAGCCAAGGAATAACTTCAGCAATGGTTCACCTAATTGATCATCGACGCAAAAGCAATCCCAATTATTTATCAATAAATAGGTTATAACTACCAAACAAGCGATGACAGTCAACCCCTCCTTACTGTGTCGGTGATCAAGGTACGCCCGTTAACCACTGCTCTAATTGAGAAATAATCCTAGGTACGCCCATAGAATTTAATTCCCCAATTGCCTTACGTATTAGAGGAGCCCTATTCTAACCAAATAATGCAATACCAGGGTTATTTTTGATTAGCCCGCGTATTCCCCTGACACAAATCTAATCATGCCAGTTGTCACTATTTTAGAGCAATTAAACAATTACGGATTTAATACCCTAATTGACAATAGATTACCAAATCAATTAATTATCCGGATCCAAGACAATCAATTAATTAAATAACCATAAGCATAGCAATCAAGGAATATGCGAATACCAATAAATAAAAGGAAAAGATAAAATTAAATCGATCTCACAATTTTAGGCAAACCAAAACATCCGTTGTCCCTTGACCAGAGTGGAGAGATTAGTTCATGTCCGATGAACAAAGCCCACAAGAAGTTAGAGAGAAAATCGCAGCCATCAATTGGTAAATGGATGAACTCAATTCGATGGAATACTGACCAAAAGAAAAGCTACAGGAAGTGCTTGAGTCTTTTTTATTGTTTCTCCTAACATACGAGGAGAAGAAAACTACTAACGAGAAGCCAAAAAGGAAAAATCCAAAGCTGCACTAAAAGACGAAAAACCAAGAAGAAAAGCTAGTACTAGTTTCCTGCCCTCAATTCTTCCTTTCATGTGCGGCGGCTCTCCTTCCGGAGAGGAAGAAGAAGACCCTTGACTTCAGCCCTTCGTTCCTCTTTTTAATGCCGTCTTCTGCGAATTACCAAAAAGGTCTTTATCTCCTTGTTCCAAAAATACCCTTGATTGCCTGCTATTTGAACTCTTTCCCGATGACTGTCAAATTGGCCTTGATTGTGATATTTTTGTTCTACTCCCTGAAATAAATGTAAATTACGAAAAGCGAGTAGAATCTAATAATTAATTCACATCAGGTCAGGTAATAGGAAAAATTAATAATAAAATAAATGAATAAATTGCAACCTATCAATTCCCCCCACACCTAAATCATGCTTGCCTTCAAGCATGAGAATAACAAACAAACACCAATATTTGATAGTGGCTATTGTTCTATCCACCAAATTACCAAGATACCAAGAAACATAATATTCAAGCATTAATGGTCAAGTCCAAGAAACAGCACTCCGGTTAGCTTCTAAACCACAAACTCCTCTAATTTCAGGTTAACTAATTTAAGAAAAAGGATGACACACAACATTTATCAGCAAATGGTCCAACTATTAACCAAAATCTCAACATTAAATCCATAAATCGGCAAGCTGACTTTTATTATACACTAACACAACTTTCACTTTTTTTTTATCACATTTTTCTACTTTTATCTTTTTTTGATTTTTTTCTTCTCTTTTTTTTTTTTTTACTTTTCTCAATAGTAACAAAAGACTTAGTCGCTAGCCATTGGAACCTTTTGACGCGAGCTCCAACATTTTTAGATGAAGGAGCCCGGTTACTTAGCTCCTATCGCCACGCGACCACGTACTCATAGCAATTACTACTTTTTGACGCGAGAATCGACACTTCTAGTGAAGATCTCCGGTTACTCGATAGTAACGACTAGCGGAGTACAGTCAACTCTTATTCATAGCTTAAAGTAATACGATAATATTAGATTTTTCTTTATTTTCTTTTTTTGCAAAATCTAATTTTTTGTCTCCGTCTTTCCTATCTCTTTTTCTTTTCCTAGTATTAATAAATGTGAAAAAAAGAAATTTGAAATAACCCTTTTATTTTTATGTTTTTCGATCTCTTAAAGTAAAAAAAAAAAGAAAAAGAATAACCATTCCAACTTTTTTATTTTTAATTATATATAAAAATGGGTAAATATATTTAAAATATTTTTATCATACTAGTTAGATTAACGATGAGGTAAAATGTTTAGAAAATAATTTTAGGAATGAAAGTGATTGTATCACTATAATCTAAATGAATAAAGTGATAATGTAATAATTGTGAGGACTCGTAAAAACTATTATTTTTTTAGCCTAATTTGTGGCTTAATAAATTATTTAATTGGATATTTGCCTCGAGGGATATTTTCTAGTCTTATTAGACCTAAATACATGGTAATATAACTTCGTTATATTTTTAAAGTAACTCATTTCATGAATTAATTTCCTGGAGCGCGTTTAGTAAAAACAGTGAATAGTGCTCGAAGATTTTATCCGCTTGAGAGTACAATAAGTTTGGAATATTGGAGACATGTACAATGGACCTAAATTCGGTATTTTAATGTTTAAATACTCAAGTGATAGTTATTAGTACTATCGTTATAAGAATTTCTCGGAAGTTTCGCGTTATCGCGCTTAAATTGGAGATACGCGTTTTCACACGCGCGATTTAAATTCAGGAACTTTAGACCCTTGTTTCGAGACAATTAAGAGTGAATAATGTTTATATTAACATGAGTGCATTAGAGGTTTAGTGCACTAGTGAACCAAACGCGCGAGAAAATCGAGCCTAAAAACGTGCCAAACGAGCCTTACAAGAGTTGACTTTGGAACAATTTTTCACCACACATTTAATCTTCTTTGAGAAGCCAACTTAGATCAAAATCACACTCTCTCTTCTCTCTCCTCACAGCCGGCCAAGCTCCTCTCTCTCTCTAACTCATTTGCAACAAAATTTCTGCTCACTAATCTCACTCAAAACCACTCCAAATCATCTCCAAAATTAACCAAACTTGCACCACACCTAGCTTGACACTTGAGGATCATTTTGAGCTGCAAACAAGGGCTGGAAATCACGGTTTTTCTGGGGTAATAGAGGGCCGAAAATTCTGCTGAACATCAACCCAAAGTAAGTGATGATCCACTCTTGAAAACTTGAAGTTTGGAAGCTATCTTACCTTGTTAAGTTCATGCATGCATTTGGTTAGCTTGTGTATGGTGTAAAAATGTGATAGTGGGCTCTTGGAATTCCCACACTTGGGTTATTGTTGCTGATGTGATGATTGATGGTGATTATATTGTTGGTTTAGTGGTTATAATGATGCATTAGTGGTGGGTAATTAGTAGAAACTTCATTGGGTGTAAGAAGCAAAAACTTCCGATTTTGCCCCTGCCATGTTCGGCCATTTCCAGGCCAATTTTTAATGGTTTAATGGCTTGAATTAGATGTTTATAGGATGTATTAGATGTGTGAAAAATTTCATTGGAAAATATTGAGGTTTGATTGAGCAAATGAATTTTTCTTGAGAAACTAGCAATCTGGAAAACTGTTCGCGTATGATTCTGACCAGTGGTAGTATTTTGGCTGTAACTCTGTCCTCGGATGTCGAAATCATGTGCCGTTGGTGGCGTTGGAAACTAGACATTCCTGGCTTTAATTTGGTATATAATTCACGTTCTGATTCTTTGTGAGCAAGCCGAACCAAATGTTTTAAGTTCGCTGTCCTGTTGCTCTGTTCATCTGGAATGAAGTGTTCAGGCAGCAACTTGATGCCCGATTTTGAACCAGATTGGTGCCGAATTTGGAAATGATTTCTTCTGTGATATTTTACCCCTATGAAAGTATTTTCCAACGGCGTAAGCCATGCTCAATTTCGAGTTAAATTGACTGAGTTGTGACTGAAACAAGTGGACTGCTCTGTTTTGGAAAAACCCTAATGTTGGACTGGTTTGGAACAAGATATTG
This sequence comes from Coffea eugenioides, assembly GCF_003713205.1. Classification (NCBI taxonomy): domain Eukaryota; kingdom Viridiplantae; phylum Streptophyta; class Magnoliopsida; order Gentianales; family Rubiaceae; genus Coffea; species Coffea eugenioides. The sequence continues at coordinate 40,837,671 of NC_040045.1, read as the reverse complement.
GAGTGAACTTGTTAATTGATGTTCTTGATACTAAACACTTACCAAAGGCATTATGGATGTTTCTTAGGCCTTTATTTCACAAATGAACCATGATTGTATAGTTTGCTTGATTAGACGTTTTGAATTGGGTAATGAAAGTCTCAAGGCAGATTGCCTTATAATTTTCCTGAACTTTGGTTGACTAGTTAACTATCTTACCGAAAGTATTTTTCCCTGAAATTTGATAGAGTGGTACCTTTCATATGGGAGTAAAATACTGCCAAGTTTGGTACCAATCCAAGTTCGTTTCGATACCCAATTAAATTTCTAGTGTTGGAGGTTCAAAACTGGAAATTCTTCTTCAGTCTTGAATCTTCCTCAACTTGGGGCTACTATATCTTGGTGCTCGAAACTCCGTTTCTCAATCCGCTTGTTTTGTTATACTCTTGGATTGCAACACTATTTGATTTCCAAATTTCAAAGGTTAGTTCAAAACAAGTGAATTTTACTGAATTTCCAAAATTGGCCAAAAAACCAACCTTGAAACTGTCTTAGTATTCTACAGCAGTAACTTTGATCCAACTTTTGAATACCTTCCATTTCGAATCATGGAAAAGTGTCTTCTAGAAACTTGTAGTACTCGGAATGTAGTTTCCAATGGTATCAAGCTTTCCAATTTTGGACCTACGTAGTGCAAGATACGATTTTTCTAAAATTGACACCCAAAGCAAAAATTTGACAATTTCTTAGAAATGAGATTTTGGAAACTTGCCTTCTTTTCTCGATACCGATTGAACATTTTGAACTCGATTTCATGAAAAATGTTAGTCTCTTTCTTTAGACTTTAAAACTTTACTCTTGAGCCTCGATTATTAATAATTAAGGCCCAATTCATGAATTCCCTTTAGATTGTACAACCTTCTTTGATAAGTAGGAGTTCTAAGTGATAGTGTATAATAGTTAATGGTTGTTTACTCAGGCACTCGAGGGAATCTCCAAGGGGAACTCGGAGCGGACACCTAAAACGCTTGTTTGAAAACTACTCGCTTGTTTTGACTAGGTGAGTGTTCCATATAGGAATACGTAATTGGAATAAGTCTATAACATGCATAACCCATGATTATTAAGTGTTAAGTGCTATATGTTAAGTATTTACCACACTCATGCATATCTGAATAAGGTATACTTGAATTACTCGACATGAAATACCTGAAATATGTATATTTGAACTATTCGATATGAAATGCTTAAAGAGCATATTTATGTGATTACTTGAAATACTAGATATGAAATGTTTGGAGAGCATATCTACATGATGTGTTTAAATGATTAATTATGCTATGACAGCATAAGTCGGTTGGAGTGAATCTCCTCGACTCTTATGTGGAAAAAGTGAACATCGGCCAATGGTGGCCTATTAAAATGACATATGTCTGCCAATTAACCGTAATTACCACCGTTTACCGTTTACCGTGTTTACTTACCGTTTTCTAATCCATTCGGCTACTTGCTTACTTGATTATCTGCTTACGTGATCACCAACTTACTTGATCACTTGATTATCATGAATCGCATGTTATATGAAGTTGTCCATCATTGTTAGGCGAGTGTGTACTTTACCTCACTCGACCTACTCAAATGATGAATTTTACCTTTTGCCGAATTACTTGATTACTTGTGCATGTTGTAAGCTCTAAGCTGAACTTGGGCCCTGCCTCGGTTACTGACCTACTCGAGCCAGGACTGGGCTCGGTCGGGTAGGTTGGAACCCTGGACAACCGTTTCGGTATACTCGAGTATTACCACTGGAGGGATAAGGTGATGGCCAGTCAAACCGAGGGGATCCGGAAGTCATAAGGTGCAGATGACCGACAGAGTTCCACTGGAACACCGTATCCTACAGTATATGTTTACCTTGTATCATGATGATTGTTTCGTGCTAAAATGCCAACATGAAATCCCGAGCTATGCCTGTAATAAGCTCCAATCACTCGTGAACTATACATGCTAATGTCTCATACCATGATAAATGTCTCAAATTACCTGTACAATGATTATCACCTCATGATAACATGCCATTGTGTAACCTTGAACCATGCATATGATATGCCCAACTTATTTGATTTATTTGAACTGTTAGAGTGTCTTGGAACCTCACTGGGCTGTGTAGCTCATACCACGTTGTGGATTTCTTTTACAGGGTTCGAGACCAAGGGTGCTCGTGAGTAGTACTAGATTGTTTTCTTTTGAAGACTTTAAGTTATATTATAACGGATGGCTATAGTACCCCTTTTCCATTGGGTTGTATTTAAGCTTGAAAGCTGCATAATTGTAAGTGTGAGATATTCGAAGTACTTTAATTATGTATTGAGGTTACTTAAAGTATTTCGAGCTTTTGAATGATCGATTGTAGTGAGTCCCGGCGAGAGCTGGGCAGGCGTCCCGCGGATACCCTTTGGTTCGCCTTAGGGAGAAGTGGGGGCGTCACAATAATGCTATAAAATAAAAGGGTATTTTTGTCCAAAATTTCTTAACATGTTGAGTTGAATTACTTATGGGGGTAAAGTGACTAAAAGATAACGTTAGGAGGTGAACTGATAGTAGTGATATAGTTTAAAGAGATAAAGTGATAATAACCCTTTTTATTTATTAAACATCCGAACTTATCCAAAACCACCGAGCTTTAATTTAGTGGCCGCCAAAAAGGGATTGAGTTCCTCTTTGGACTTGTAGGATTAGATCAAGTGTTTAAACTCTACCTATAGTGAAAAAAAATCTAAAAGAGAAGCCAAACCACCCTTTTGTGTTAGTTTATTATACAGTTTTTTTAGACTCCTCCTCCCCCTTCCCTAAAATAGGATAAATTAGGTTATATAAATGTTATGTTATAGCAAAAAAAAGCCCACAACTTGTGAATGTGTGGTTTATCAAATGTCCTCCCCTAGAATGTTATCGTTGTAGCCAAAAAAAAAAAAAAAAGCACCCAAAAAAAAGCACCAAAGCTTGTGTGGTTTATCAAATGTCCTCCCTAGAATGTTATCGTTGTAGCAAAGAAAACACCAAAACTTGTGAATGTGTGGTTTATTTTGAGCACCTTTTTATCTTATCAAATAAGCATTATTTTGCCAACTAGACTCTTGACTATTTAGTTGGCAAGTTTTAATTGACTATTAAATAGGATAATGTATAAGTTGTTCAATGGTCATAGTAAAGCTTGCCAAATGTAATTAAAATGGTTAATATTATATAATCCGTGTATACATACATGGATATATAGAAGATCCATGTCATATAAGCAAAAATTGAAGTTTAAATTCAATTTTGAATTTCATGGCATGCATTCACACATACTATATATGCACCGTGTGTACAATATTAGTCCTTACTAAAATGATATATGATGATGAAAAACATATTTATGGCTGGTCGTGTATAATGAGGTAAGAAATTTCATATAATTAGGACATATAGCAGATGATTTATACATTCAACCGTGAATTTGTACGCCAAGTCTGTCTTTTAAGCTTTTTTTTTACACCAAAAGCAAGAATCCTGTTCACATATCCCATTCTGAATATAAAAGAAAACTAACAGAGCACTCCTCGATTATACATCCCGTTCTAAAGGACAAAGAAAATCATCATACTACCCCAGCTGTATATACATCCCAATCTAAAGAACCAACAAAGCCTTAGGATTCCCAACCATTCAATCATCCATGGAGGGAACAATGAGTGAATCTAGTGCTCCTAGATTTAGAGTTTTGATGTTCCCATGGCTAGCTCATGGCCACATCTCTCCCTACTTAGAGCTATCCAAGAGACTCTCCGAAAACAACTTCCACATATGCTTTTGTTCTACTGAGATCAACCTGAATTTCATCAAGAAAAGTAAAACCTTTGATGAGATTTCATCAATAGAACTGGTACAACTTGATTTGCCAGATCTGCCTGAACTCCCTCCCCAGCATCACACCACAAGAAACCTCCCACTCCATCTCAAATCAACCCTCGAGCGTGCATTTTATATGGGAAAAGCAAACTTCCAAAACATCCTGAGCACTTTGAAACCCGATTTGCTAATCTATGATGCTCCCCAGTCATGGATATCGGAGCTGGCAGCACTGAATCATATCCCTTCTGTTCTTTTCATAATAGTTGCTGCAGTAAACTTGTCTTTTTTTTTATTATGCCGTTAACTGTAGAATCGATGGTACTAATGAGGCTTACCCTTTTCCAGCAATTTATTACAGGGATTATGAAACGAAGAAAATGATAGCTATGTCCCAGGAATCCAAAGAAAGTTTACCCGAAGATGCTGCTTTTTCTCCCAAGTGTTTTGAACTATCTTCTTTTGTTTTGGTGAAAAGCTGGAGGGAAATTGAGGGGAAATATATAGATCACTTTTCTTTCTCCTGTGGCAAGAAGGTGTTAGCTTTAAATCTTCTTAATGTTCAAGATGATGATACCAAGGAGGAGGAGAATAATTCCCATATCATGAAGTTTCTGAATGGTAAAGATGAATCATCAGTGATTTATCTTTCTTTTGGGAGCGAATACTACTTGTCGAAGGAAGAAAGGGAAGAGATAGCACATGGGTTGGAGCTGAGCAATGCTAACTTCATATGGGTACTTAGGTTTCCTGTGGGAGATTCTATTGCCCTAGAAGAAGCTTTACCCGAAGGGTTTCTGGAGAGGGTGAAAGAGAGAGGGATAGTGGTGGATGGATGGGCACCACAGGCTAAAATTCTTGAGCATCCAAGTACTGGTGGTTTCTTGAGTCATTGTGGATGGGGTTCTGTGACAGAAAGCATGTATTTTGGGGTTCCATTGTTAGCTTTGCCCATGTTCTATGACCAGTTTCTTCAAGCTAGACTTGCAGAAGATATTGGTGTCGGTATTGAGATTCTGAGAGGTGAAAACGGGCAGACAAATAGGGAAGAGGTGGCTAAAGCCATAAAAATGGTTGCTTTGGAGAATGAAGTGGGAGAATTATTGAGAGAAAAAGCTAGAGAGTTGAGTAACAACTAACAAGATGAGAGGAGGAGAAGGAGTGTTGCATGAAGCAATAAAGAAGCTAAAGAATTTATGCAGCAAGAACAAGTAGCAGAACTGCTGAATCTGGGATGGATAGATATGATAGAAAATGTTTGAGACAGATATTCAATGATTAACCTTTCATATGCTGATAGTACAAGCCAAGGATTATCATTACAGCATTTTTTTTTTTCCCCTAAAAACCCCGTACCGATTGCTATGGAGCTAAACTGCAGTTGTAATATGTATTCATTTCGATTGATGCCATCGGCGTTACTGATACAGGTTGTTACAATGTGAAATTGGCAGAATTGATCCGACAAACATTGTGGCAGATCAATGATCAAACCATCCCTAAATAATTAAGAAAAAATTTCTTAAATCCTGTAGATATTTGGCCCATTATATTTTAATGACTTGTGCTTAATTGCTGAACTTTTGGTAGGGGAGTTTCAGGTCAACGATCCCACAATCCCTTTGTAATATGGGTGGTAATATAAACCCTGCACTCTGAAACTCCCCTATGAAAAGCTCAGCCATAATGCACAAGGCATTAAAATATATATTGGGCCAAACATATGTTAATCTAAGATTTTTTTTTCTTTTTAAACGCATTTAGTAATTGCGTTTTTTCATAAAAATCCTCGATCGATCAAAACTTATTCTTGTGAGATAATTGTTTTGCCAATTGTCGGACTAATGTTGCTATTTTGACAGTTGTGGAACCACCTGGTTACTGCCTCGGCTCCTCATGCAATTACCGAAAGCCTCAGATGTGCTCAACCCAACCCAATCGTTCTCGTGGGCACGTGACTCGCGCCCACCTCTGACACTGGATCTGACATGTGACAGATACTACATGCCACAAGTCTATGATTCTTTGTGACCGACACATTATCCTCGATTTTCGAAATTCATACTGCATCAAGAGGGCATAAATGTCCCCTCCACCTCATGCTCTTTCTTTTTTTTTTTTTCCCGTCATAGGGGTATCCATCCTGACTTGCGTCAACCCGGTCCAAAGATGCACCACTCAGTAATAAGTGAAAATAGAAACGGTGATCTTTGAATAAGGTTCCAAGGAGGTATGTCCCATGAGGTCTCGGGTAATCTTTGGTGCAAGTGGTAGGAGCTTGGATTACTTAATCATGAGATTTTCGATTCGAAATTCATGAAAATAGAAAAAATAATGTTGGGAGAGCTTTTCTTTATAAGGGATTCGATTCGATTCGAACAGAATTAGTCGCAAATCGTAAAACGGATGCGAACACCTATGAATTATAACAAAAAAAGGAGGTACGTCCCCCTCATATTCAAAGCTAGAGGACATAAATCCCCTAAGCGGTTTAAATGCTCGCCTTCAACTCCTGAACTTCTAGTTAGACTTGGACATCGGAGTCGTTGGAAAGATTTAGCCCGACTATTTGCCTCTTTTGTTGTGCTGTTTTTGCAAGTCTGTGGCTAGGCTCGAGAAGCTCGGTCCATCTATTCGTGCCCACAGAACGATATAACAACCTTCATCGCCATCTTCCAATAAAGTTTAAAATGCTTTATTTTGACTACTGTGGCACGATTTAAAGACCGTCTATGTAAACTAAAAGCTTTAATCCATCAAGTTACAAGTATAAAAAACAATAGAGAATTCGCAAGCTATATATTACTCTCAAGTTAGTCAAACTTCTTTTGGGCTGAATCTCAAGTTATTACTAGAGAATTCGTAGTCCTTCCTCTTATTCACACTTCTACGTTTACTAAAACTATGTGTCGGGGGTAGAAATATTGGAAAAAGTTCCACCTCCCATCGTCGCAAAATAGCGCTGTATGTTTACATTCGTGGGTTTGAGCCACTGGAATTTGACCGAGAAGATGAAATTTGGAAATCTGGATTGCAAACAAAGTTCCAACGACAAAAGTAGGAAGTTGGACCATTATTTGTCTTGTTAAAAATTGAGATTGAAGAACCTCTTATTTCTAGTGCAAATAGTTTATTGGGTCATTTCTTATGTCGCATTACAGGCCGTAGGTTTCGCTTCTGGGTGAAAAATGCTCGTTTAAAAGCGAGCTATCGCCTGATATGTTGTTTTCTTCCACAAATATTTCCTTTTCATACATGTCCGTAGGTTGTGAATTGTTTGGTTTGGGTTGTTTGGGTTCATTTTCCATCAAAGAAGAAAAATTCATGGACCTTATGCTTTGCCAAATTTGTCACGATCAAATTTCTTCATAAAAAGAAAGTGATGTATCGATCGATTAAACACGAGTGTGCATAATTTTCCTCTATGTTGCATGGCAAGCTTCAAAAAAAAAAATTTTTTTTTGGGCCACCATACATATCAATGATAGATGAGGTGTTTCAAATCTCCACAATTCAGGATTTAACATTTTCATACTAAACAATTTAAGAAGAATTTGTACGTCTTTTATAGGGAAAATGACCAAAATAGTACTTCACATTCTTTAAAAAAAAAAAAGAAAATCCTTTTTGGGGTCTTTCACATATTAAAATTTTAAAATAGTCTCACATATAACAAGTACGCCAATTTAGTCCCATAACCTATTTTTGACTATAGATCTAAAGGAGGTATTTGTTTATATGGGTATCGTAATGGGACAGAATGAATATCAAAATTAAACGTATTCGTACTTTGTTTATATGTTATGATAGGAATAATTCAATATAAATGAAATCGTTAGATGTTACCTCTTATTATTCCTCACTTGTAGTGCAAAGTTTCAAATTGATTAAATTTTTAATAAAATGAAACTCATTTCACTTCCAAACTATGACCTCGTTTGACAAAGGAGTTTTTTAAATATTTATCTAAAATTTTATTGTAATTTACTGTAAAAATTGTAGAAAAAATTTTGAAAATGAAAATTTCTTTCTTTCTTTTTTTTTTCTTTTCTTTTCTCTCTTCTTTTTCTCCCTTCCCTCTGCCCCTCTCCATCCCCGAGCCAGAAGTTGCAGTAGCAACAAGAAATTTTTTTTTTTCAATTTTCTCTCTCCTTGTCTCCCCCCTTCCCTTCCCTCCTCCTCCCCTTCTCCTTCCCCTAGCCAGAAGTTGCAGCAGCAACAACAAATTTTCTTTTTTGCATTTGCATTTTTCTCTCTCCCTCTCTCCCTCTCCCACTATCCTCTGTTTCCCCCTCCGGCCGCCAGCAATAGCAGAATTTTTTTTTTTTAAACCTTTTCCTCTCACTTCTCCCCTTCCCTCTCCCTCCCTTCCTCTCCTCCTCCTCTTCCCTTCCTCCTCCTCTTCCCTTTCCCCCTTTCCTCCCCTCTTTTTCCCACCATCTCTCTCCTCCCCTCTCCCTCCCCGCCACCCTGCCCCTCCCTCCTCTACGTAGAATCGCGTGAGCCAGATTACGCAGGAGGGGAGGGACAGGGTGGCGAGGAAAAGGGTAGATTTGGTCGGCAAGCCAAATTGCATAGGGAGGGAGGGGAGGTGGCGGGGAAAGGAGAGGTGGTGGGGAAGAGAGGAGAAGAGGGTATGGGAGGAGGAGGAGAGTAAGGGAGAGAGAGGGAGAAGAGAGGGACAAAAAATCTTACCTCTACCACCACTGGCACCAACGTCGAAAAAGGTGACTAGCTCCGGAGATAGTGGTGGGTTGACGTGGGAGAAGAAGAAGAAGAAAGGAGAAGAGAATTTTTTATATTTTTTTTGTTGGTATTTTGAAGTGTATTATTTAAAAATTTTAAGAAAATTTTGAAAATATTGTAATTAAAATTATTAAAAAACTGGTAGAAAATAAATTTGGTTAAAATTTTATTTGCCAAACAAGCCCTATACACGTGTAAAAGGCAGAATCAAAACCACAGCAGGCTTTAAAATGTCGATTTCGAGTCCGAGATTGGAATACGAAGCAAACACCTGTTAAGAGACTGACTTGGAGTCTTCGATACTAAAAATCCACCGGATTTGCTTTTGATTTTTATTATTTGAAAAAAGAAAAAAAAGATGTAGTGACGCAGAAATGCTTACGCATGGACTGTGACGTCAGGGGAATAACGGAAGCGCCAGGTATTCTCCGCTCCAATTTGTTTTCTTGATCTTTTTGACGAGTTAAATAGCAGACTTTTGAGTCGTCAAGAAATACATATAATATAATATAGTGGAAGAAGTGGGTGCATAATACAATAGTAAATTTGTTATATTTGTCACGTTCCATCGGATGTTTCTGCACGCTATCTTCGAAGGCATCAATTTACTTATCATTCGGATCAAACTTGTTATAGAGGGAGTTGAACGGGTCATGGCTCATTTAAAACGCACCGTACTCTTTTCCTTTTCTTTTTTTTTTTTTTGAATTTGTCTAATAAATGTTCCATAATAATAATTCGGATAAATGTTCCAGATAATAAATTGAATGTGATTTAATTGTATTATCAAATGCTTATTATCACCCGTTAAAAAAATCCAAATCATTTCTGTGGGTTACCGGCATGCATGTGGGTGCAACTATTTACACCTGAAGATATATTCTACAGTTTATATTTAATGGATCTGAGGATGAAAAGACAAAAACGTACTAATATCTTATTGCCCTCCCAGTCATAGCTATGGAGAAATATGACTGCCAAGAGTTTGGACGTTAGGTCAATATCATACATTTACATCAGTTTAGTGGTGGTTTTTTTTATCGAACTCTTTCACAGCCATATATACAATTCAGGAGTTTCATATTAAATTTAATCCTCTAGCCTCTCTGGGCTTTGACTCTATGTAATGTAACCTAATTTGCTTGTGCAATTAATTTTTATACCTGTCAACATTTTCGCTTTGGATTCCCAATACATTCGCAAAAATGAGAAGACCACCACCCATTCCAAAGAGTTACAAGCTTTGTTTATACTGTGATATCTATCTATTGGGAAGATAAATGGAATGTAGGGATAAGAATATCAGTACACAAACAATTACATTATGTTAGATTCTTGAGTATTAAACCTTGCAAAATCAATTAGTTTCTTGTCTCTGTACAGCGGTTCACTTTTGTGGCAGTCTCCTATAAGCCCTGTGGTGCTCAAAAATTTTTTAAAAAAATGGCAAAAATAAAAATCTTATTACGCCTGCTAACTTGAGAACAACCCTTTTGCCATCATGCATAATATTCCAAAATCCACAAGTTTGACAAGTTTTAAGTGAATTTTCATTTCTTTTTTTTTTTTTGGAGAAGTTTGACAAGTTCTTTTTTCTTTTTTTTGCGAATCATAAACGTTTTAGAAATATTATTTCACCTTTGATGGCAAATTGTTTTGTCCCATGAGATTTTCTAATTACTTTGTGCGCTCAGAACTTTATCAAGAATTTCACAGAGTGAAATTCTGTTGCTGGCGTGACCGTACCGGTACTAGCAAGGAAAAAAGCTGTGTTTGGACAGTCATTTTCCGTCAAAAAATTGCTACGTTTTCTGTGAACACATTTTCCTATCACCTTTTTTTTTTCACATACATCAAATCGTTACAAAAAATTCAGAAAAAATGCAATCCAAACACAAAGGCACCTTTAAAGAGTCCATCAAATTTACCTTGATCATTTCTCTTATCCTTGATAGTGCTTCAACATTAACCTTCAATCCCTGTACGATTGTGGTTTCTTGGGATAATTTCAAAAACCTTAGGTTGTGTTTGGATTGCATTTTCCGTCATTTTTCATGGAAAAATTACTGTAGCGATTAGATATATATGAAAAAAAAAGGTGATACGAAAATGTGATCACGGAAAATGACAATCCGTAAGGCCTTAATTATCAGAAACTTCAAGGAAGATGGCTACAATTGACAGTAACCTTAAGGGAGGAAGCTTATGAAGCTATCCCTTGTTTCTTTTCCACATTTTTTCTAACTGACCATGCAACCAAGAGCCAACAGGATTGCACTCTGCACCCTAGGCTCCAATTTAGTAAACTTCCTCGCAAGTCCCAAGGAGCTGGCAGAAAGTTCACCAGACAAACTTCGTGCTAACGTTGTTGAAAACGATAAAAAAAAAAAATCTAACTTTAAAATTTTTCAGAACCGTTCTTCTCTATGACTCCACTATTAAACATCAAGACGTTTATTATTTACACATACTACTACTGTATTTAAAAAATACAAAACAGAAAAGGAAGAAAAGAACAAAATAAGATCGCAGTTAAGACGAGTTTAGTGTTAATGCCATAACATCAGGGAATCATCCATCAACACACCATGGAGCAACAAAAGAACAAAAAAGGCAAACATGGAAACTAGGGATGATTAAAGTTTTCTTGAACAGCACTACTATTCACTATTCAGGAACAGGGTCAGGGTCGGCATTAAGATCCAAGCCCACATTGTCTTCCACTCTTTCTTGACTTTTAACCCCGTTAACCACCTCAAAATCTTCCCGTTCAAAGTTAGGACTCCAGGGGACAGCCGCCGTCGAGTTCTTCTTGCTCCCGCCGTTACTTTTCTGGAAATACTTAACTGCCACCTGGATTCTCCTTAATATAGCATAGAACTCCTCCACCTCTCCATCATCGTCGCCACCGTCAGTCTCTTCCATCTTCAACCCCACTGCAGCCGCTGCCGCCTTCTCTCCTCCGTCAGCTTCCTTCCTCGAACCCTTCACCTTTTTCCCATCAACTGCTTCTTCATCAAACCGCTTTCTCTTCTCCACCTCCATGTACAACAACTGCGGAATACGAGGCTAGGTCGCTGATAAGGGTGCACTTTTCTTGATTCTCCGGCGAGAAAGAGAAGGAAAGAAGAAAGAAAATGATGCTGCGCACGCTAGTGCGATGTTATTTTTGACATGGTTTGTCAAATGTCGCAAGTAAATAGTTTAAAAAACGAGAGGTGGATTTAGGAGTCAGGAAAGAGAAAAATAAAATATCTTCCGGTGTGATCAGAGGATGACGCCAAGAAGGTGACGTAAGGAGATTGCGGTCGATATACGTGACCACCGAAACGTGAAACAGAAATGGACAGGGCCCAAGTTGAGAAGAAAACTGGGGGTGGGTGGTTGAAAGAGTTTTGTCTTTTGGTTGGAACTAGAATTTTGATTCTGTGGTTGTGAACCTTGTGGTTGTGGTTGTGGTTGTGGTGGGAGGATGTATGATGACAGCTCTGTCCCTACTTGTCCTGTCATCATCATCGGAAAGTTGATTCTGTACTCTGCTTTTGACAAATGTTTCTTTTGAAATTTTTAATTTGGATTTTTTTTTTCAACGATGTCAAGAGCTAAATTATATATTTAGCTTATCATGTCAAGACACACAGTAATAATTGTTACATCCCTTACATTTAAATAGTTTTTTTCAAATTAATTATACTTTTTATTTAAAAAAACTAATATTTAACACCCTTCTTATCAAGTGTTTATTGGATGTCCATTAGCCAAACTGATTTAATTTTTACGTTACATATATATTTTTTTTCCTGGAATGACCATGGTAACACACAATTGATGGTCTCAATAGGATTTATTTGAAGTCAGATTGAGGAATTGATAATTAGATACAAATTTCACGAGCCGAGCAAAAACATTTATTATATTTTTATATATTGTTGTTTAAGTATATAAAATGTATAGCGAAATTGGTTGTTGATGATTGTAAAACATTTGGGGTTAGAAATATATTGCCTTTGAGTCCAATGATTGAATTGTTTATGGGATTGATTCACTGAAAAAATTTAAAAAGGAAAAAGAATAACTCATTTGTTATTTTATTTTACAAAATTCTCAAGAATTTATTACAATCTATTTAGATGGGAGTACTTCAGAGTTTTTGTACAAAATATATACTGTGACAATATGATACATGTAAGATTAAAAAAAATCATTAAAAACATGTTAAGAGAATATTCCAAAAATCTTATCTAAAAATATAGCAATATGAATGGACGTTAGTTTTGCACTTCTTTCTTGATTGGAATTTTGACCATAGGTTCCGAACCCACCTCATATACCGCTTTGATGGGTGCACACTGCACATACCGACCTTTCGAAACAGGAAAACACATTGCAGTTCACAGCTCCTGGACTGGAGTCGAAGAGCCAACAACCCAGAAACCTTCATATCTACGTTACTACGTAAGTGTCATCCTTTCCGCGCTTTAATTAAAACGCGTGTTCTGGGAAGTACCAGCAGCCCGTGACTTTTCTCCTCGTGATTGGAGTTGTTTATCAAATTTGTAGCACCGCTTTAGTAGCACGGTCTAGCTAATATTTTAGACTAGTTCAAGTGTGCTTATAAACCTATTCTTTTTCCATGTGCGGTTTTCTTAATTTGGGATAGAGCACATTCTACCGTTTCTTCGTCAAGCTTTTAACGAGTGTATTTGATAAAATTGAAATCTAAAATTTAAAATTAAATTTATTAAGTTACTGAATTATTAAGGTATTAAATATGATATATTTAAATATATATCATATTAAATAATAAAAATAAATTTTTTATTTTTTATTTTTGAAATAAGTTTTATCTAAAAAATTTAATGCTACTCAATTAATTCATATATTATATTTTTTATTATCAAACACGTTTGAATATGTTAAAATCTGAATCCATTAAATTTAATTGTTGAATTGCGTTATCAAACATAACTTAAGTTTTCAAATTGCCACACTTTTCCTTTCTCCAATTTTTTACATCTGCCGCTTTTGGAAATAAAAAAAAAACAAAAAACATTGCTTAAGTTTTGGTTGTTGAGAAATGATGGGTTTGTTTATTTATTAATATGATGGTTTGACCGTCGGAAGTAATTACAAATGTCTGGTTGGCAGATGTCTACATTACTTTACTGTATAATCCACGTTCGGCATGCGTCAAAATTATAGTCATCGAACTTGTACATTGCGCCTACAACGTCTACTACCGACTTTAAATTTATACTCGTAGAAGTCATAGCATGTGACGCGTGGGTGACAATTCTGAAATGATTATTTGTTGACTTTAAATTATTTTGAGTTTGGGATTTGGTAGGGATGATAGTTGGGACGGATACCTAGAGGTTGATAGGATGGGAGGTGGGGCGGTGTAGGAATAAATTTGTTTTTTTGGAGATGATAGTTATAGTATATCCTAATCTATCATACACAAAGGGGAGGAGGTGAACCTAAGGAGGTCCAGGGGTAGTTCAGAGGAAACTGAACCACTATCGAACAAAATAGGTGTACTACGCATCCGTTTGAATTTTTTAAAACAAATCCACATTTAATGTGGCAATTGGTGGGAGGCAAGAGTACCTCCCAACCCATCAAGCCTTTAAGGCTTGATGGTGGCCATCAGGCCAAAGATTAGTGGTTATGTAGAAATAATTTTCTACCTCATTAAAAAACTGGTTGGGGATAGGGGAATATACTCTCGCCCCATTGCATGCCTTGTCACCCATTCTATACTTTTTTTTTATTATTATTGATACGATAGTTTCCTACTCTATGGGAAGCGGGAGGGCCTGAAGAGATTTTGGGATAATCCAGAGGGGATTGAACCACCACCAGATACCAATTTGTTAGGTTTGGTCGTAGGAAATTGACCTACGAGAATAATAGGGTTTTTGACAATTCAATAATTACAATAACAGAACAAATAAATCAAATAGTGAAATACGAAATTTATGTGGTTCGGTCCAATTGACCTACGTCCACGGGCAAAGGGGTAGCAAATTTACTATAACAGTAAAAGAGTACAAAATTTTAGGAAATAATTCCCAAATCTAAAAGGCACATAAAACTGAAAACACAAAAGAGTCTAAATAGTACTAAATGCTTAATGACCCAAAGATTCATGATTTGCTCTTTTGGTTTAATACCGAACCAAAGCCTCTCTTAGACTGGGGCGTAGGCCTCCCCAAAACTCTTTTAGATTGGGACGTGAGCCCCCACCAAAACTCTCTTGGACTGATGCGTGTAATGGATGGCCCCCATTACAAAATTTAAGAGCCGGACAAAATTTTGGCTAGCAACTTCGATTAGGTTTATTTTTTGCAACAGTAAATTTGCAACGTTAATTTTTCCAACGATCAGATTTTAATTATCTATATAAACACACAATACACTTATTTTTGAGAGATAGAAAAAGATATATTGTTCAAATTTAAAAATTAATAGTATCATCTTTAGAAAATAAAAAATTCAAAAGGTAAAAAATTTAATCAAAGTTAATACTTTATTTTTTAAAAATAACAAAATTATTTTATTTATTTATGGGATATGAGTTATGCATTATTAAAATAAATATTTGATTTAATTGTGAACCCATGCTATTACACCTTGTGGAGTGTAATCCATTGTGAGTAGAAGTGTAATAAAAGAGGAAAAAGTGAAATGCTAACGTGGCATGTGGATTACACTTTAAAAAATGTAAACCATTGTGGCTAATTCTCCTTTAGATCTTGGGTATGCAAAATTTATTTTTTTTTTTAAAAAAGCAAAACCAAATTAAAAAAAATGAATAATGGCAACATCAACTTTTGTGGTGCAGGTTTGGGAATAACCAATAATGTTGCTCGGCATCTATTATTGTACTTACCATCAGTGCATCATGTCGTTCCATTGGTGTACAATGGCAGTGATTTAAGGATCTATCCTAGACAAGATTGGTATCATTGTTGTATTACTGACGCAGTTGATGTGGCACCCCAGTCTAAAGAGCCATAATTGTAAGTAATCCTACACATCTGGTGATAATTTCTGTTGGATTTTAGGATTGTACTGTTAATTACTACTGTTAAGAATCTTGTATTATGTCATTCCGTATTTATTAAATCTTTTGCAAAATGAAAAGAATATATGAAAAAAAAGGCAATAAATTCAACTGATAGTTAACATACAAACTGATTAAACAGCAGTTACGCCATTTTTCATAATGTTTTATATTTATGCATTTCTTTCTTTTCTTTTCTTTTGCCAGAGTCCACTTGTGCAAATTTTCATCTATTTTTTTCTTTTAAAAAGTCAATAATAGCATGTGAAGTTATGGTTTCAACGAGTCTGTAATGGTCAAAATTTATTGTACTTCCTATTATGCAGTCCCATTACAAAGTAGCGAAAAATTTTCCCTGGTTTCATTTCATGTTCTCTTGTCCTTGATGGGCAGGTGAGCAACGACTCACTTTAGGCCGGTTTCAAGTAAAGCCCTGTCCTTTGACTAATGATTCGAGTCTCCGCTTTGCTGGATTTCTCCGCACACTTATCGTGTTCGGATCAGATTGAGGCATCGGGTGCGGCCCTATCGGGTCCGGGCCGCAGGGGATTAGTCGGACTCCGTAAAGATTGACCCGAACACCCCTGCGTCGATAAAAAAAAAAAAAAAACTAATGATTCGACGCCACCGAAACTTGGTCGCAAACAAAGATTTAACGATCCAGGTTCATCCTGGGATCATGGCCTCACAACTTGATGCATGGTTGTCGAGTTCGAGCCGGTTTGGCTTAATAATTACGCATTTTTGTTGGAAGTTCGGTTACAATCGGATACGACTTGAATTTGTCGATTCACATAACTAAATAGATATGACATTCACAATTATACCAAAAAATGTATTTATTTTACCCAAACTGATTTGAACGGGATAAAATTCAACTTGTGAGGCCAGTCGTGGTCAACCGTTCTTCCCGTTGAATCTTTAGAATAGATATTTTCTCAAGGAGTTTGTTATGGTAGTGAAACTGGCTTTCTTTCAGAATCTTTTGATTTCTGACAGTGACCGAACGTATATTGATGTTCAGTCTTCCTTTCTCTTAACTTTTATGTTGTAATTATGGGGTGGGGAGCAGGCGGGGTATATTTGCTAGTTGCAAACATCAAGTTCAAGAAAAGGAGGAGGAAATTTGCAAACAATAAAAATTTTGCATAAAAATAACCTTCAAACTTGTAATTTAGAAACAAGGACATGAAATTTGATTCAAATGCTAAAATTTGGTCATGTTTCAAACCTATCCTATATTCAAACTGCAGGAAGAAAAGCCTGTCATGTAGCTAGTTGGAAATAAAACAGCGGACGTTATCTTTCACGGGTAAAGCTATCTAAATCATCTGCCAAACACCCTTCTCGTCCTGGCTATTGCATTCGCGTCTGTGTCGAGAGTCATTACTTTTCTTCATCTATTGACAAAATGAATTGGGTGTGAAGTGTAAATTTGACAAGTGCAGATCACAAGCTGGAGGATTATCCTTTTTCCTTTTTGCATGCATATCTTCTTTTATGTCATCACGGGGAGCAACCTTCTAAAAATAAATCACCCCAGTTTCTTGGCTCATTTAAGGTGCAGAAGACAGTAGTTTAACTGGCTTCAAAATTTCAGCTTAAACAATCAAACGCCCTCTGTTCAAGAGAACTAAAAAAATCTCAACTTTACAAGTTCATAAAAGCTTCCTTTAACCCTCAGTTAAAGTGAAGAGTAGCATCGAGTATTCAACTATTGAGGTCGATGTGTGCCGCGGAAGGTAGAAAGCTTTTAACAAAATTAATAATACAACTTAATAATTTGGAATTATTGCATTAATGTAGTGAAAGATCTCGTTCGATCTTTGATCTGCAGGTTTGATCAGTACTTGTCAAACTACTTCATTATTTACTTGGGAGCAGTGAATGGGGAGAAAATTTGTTTAAGGTGGGCCAGCATGACCGAAAATATATAATTTTGGAGCAAAAAATTTTCAGATGGTGTATATGCTTTTGCAGAAGTTTGGGACCCACAACTACAATAAACGATCGGATGATAATAATTTGTCAACAGATTTAGAGTTGGCTCTACTCTAGTGGTGAATGACCTGAAAAAGAGAAGGGCAGGGCTTTAATTTCTCCCCATTGTGCCTCCAACGATCAAGTTAGCAGGGCAAGAAAGAAAAGCACATTCTGAGAGAATATCTTGAAAAAGACCCTTTTACCTTTGGTTGTGGATTGATATTTAACATTGCATGTACATGCATGAGTGGGTTTTTTTTTTTTTGTGCAACACTCGATAATAATCTATTCTACATTTAGTACTACTTTTACTCTAACCTATTCTAAAGGAATTCAACTGGATCTATGAGAGAGTCGACGAAAACTAACCACCCTTGAATCAAACGGGTGCATTACACACCCATCTGAATTTGGAAAATCATACCTGTGACAATTGATGAGAGACCAGATTTGAATACATGGTTGGGTTAGGCAAGCACTGTATAGCTACAATGCTTTATGCGTAGTTGCGACCTACGACCTCAAGATCTATGGCGAAGTGCATATGTATTCCTCCTTTGTGTTCCCTCGCCAATCTTTGACACCTGGAATACAACCGACACTGGTCTCTTCTCATTCAATGTCCAGGATGAACGTGAACGTGAACGTGTTGCCTATAGCAAACGTTCGCTATTTATTCACTAGTTCTCCTGCTTCATACAATACCCCTTTCAAGAACCAAGACAACCCATACGCCCATACGATTCCTACCATTCTATCATCCATGGAGGAGACATCAAAAAAAATTCATACGCCTCCTAGATTCAGGGTTCTGCTGTTCCCATGGCTAGCTCATGGCCACATTTCTCCCTTCTTAGAACTATCCAAGAGACTCGCCAAAAACAACTTTCAGATTTATTTTTGTTCCACTGAGGTCAACTTGAATTTCATCAACAAAAACAAAACCTTAGATGAGTACTTCTCCGATCATTCAATGGAATTAGTACTACTGGATTTGCCAGATATGCCCGAACTCCCTCGACACAATCACACAACAAAAAACCTCCCTCTCCATCTCAAATCAACCCTCAAGATTGTGTTCTATATGGGAAAAACCAATTTCCAAAACATCCTCAACACTTTGAAACCTGATTTGCTAATCTATGATGTTTTCCAACCTTGGGCTTCAGAGCTGGCTGCACTGAATCATATCCCTTCTGTTCATTTCGTAACCTGTGGAGCAGTAAACATGTCTTTCTTTTATCATTGCGTGAAGTATGGATTCTCCGGGTTTAACGAGACTTACCCTTTTCCTTCAATTTTTATGAGGGATTATGAAATAAACAGGATGGCAGCCATTGCCCAAGGATCCAGCACAATCGAACCCCAAGAAGCTCAGTTATCTCCTAAGTGCTTTGAATTATCTTCTGATATTATTTTGGTGAAAAGCTGGAGAGGAATTGAGGGGAAATATATTGATCACTTATCTTTATCTTGCGGGAAGAAGGTCTTAGCTCTAGGTCCTCTACATGAACCAGAAGATGATACCAAGGAGGAGGAGAATAACTCCCATATCATCAAGTTTCTGAACACTAAAGATCAATCATCAGTGGTTTATGTTTCTTTTGGGAGCGAATACTTCTTGTCCCAGGAAGAAAGGGAAGAAATGGCATATGGGCTGGAGCTGAGTAATGCTTATTTCATATGGGTAATTAGGTTTCCCGTGGGAAATGCCATTACCCTTGAAGAAGCCTTACCAGAAGGATTTCTCGAGAGGGTGAAAGAGAGGGGGTTGGTGGTGAATGGATGGGCACCACAGGTTAAAATTCTTGGGCATCCAAGCACGGGTGGTTTTGTGAGTCATTGCGGGTGGAACTCAGTGATCGAAAGCATATATTATGGGGTTCCATTGTTAGCCTTGCCCATGCTTTATGATCAGTTTATTAATGCTAGACTTGCAGTAGAGATTGGTGTTGGTATTGAGATTCTCAAGGACGAAGATGGACAGATAAAGAGGGCCGAGGTTACTAAAGTCATAAATAAGGTGGTCGTTGAGAAGAAAGAGGGAGAACTACAGAGAGAAAAAGCTAGAGAATTGATTAAAAAGTTGAGAGAAGAAGGTGAAGGAGAATTGCTAGAAGCAGTAGAGAAGCTCAGGTTATTATGCAGCAAGAACAAGTAACAATATCTGGTAGTCAGCTATGATGACTTGGCCTGGTTTGATAAGAACAACTACTCCCTTCTAGAATTTAGTCTTTTTGCTATCAAATTTATTTGTATTCAAGCACGTAAAATTGTTATCAAATGGGCGTCCGTATTGTTTCGAATGCGTTCGTATTGAATCCATGGTTCAAAGTCACAGTCGCGGTCGCGGCTCGGAACGTTCCACATCGGTCTCGACATATCAGTCACGGTCTCGGTGAGACGCAAATTTTAAAGTATTTAATATTCTAAAAATTGTTAATAATATAAAAAAGTATGCTAAATAAAAATAATTAAAAAATAGCAAAAGAAACGGCCAAATCAATCCGTCGCGGTGTGACTCGGCTGATTTCTCGTCTTGACTCGGGATAACTCGGTGTGACTCGGTGTGACTCGGCCGAGTCAATCCGTCGCGGTGACGACTCGGCCGATTTCTCGGCGAGTCAAGTATTTCGGTATCGTTTCGTCACGATATCGTATTGGTAGGGACCGAGACGGTGACGACTCGGCCGAGACTTCGAACCATGATTGAATCCTGAATTGTGGTGATCCTGTTACCGAGGAAAACTATACATAGCCTATAATTTTTGACGATGCATCATCAACGCTACTATCCGGCAGTTCAACGGATCACAGCAAAAGGAAAACAAAATAATGGCTGAAAGGAATGATCATTTAGATTTCTAACGTGCTTAATTTGCAATGAGAAGTATATTTTCTCCCGTGAATTACGTAAGAAATTAGTGATAATATATTCATTAGCATTCTCAGAAAATCACAGAGTTAGTCTACTTTGTCAAATTTTATAGTTGTTAGAATGTTCATGACTTCATGTAACTTCTTATGTTGAGGAGAATGATCAAAATTCATGCTATTTTCTAGTATTCCTGTTAAATACCAAATGGATGTTCATTAAAAGAAGTTTTCTTTTCCTTTTTTTCGTACTCAACGTTGGGTCTTAAAAGTGCGCCCCAATACCTAAAATTTTACACTCAGAGGACCAAAATGATGCTGTATATATCTCAATCTGGTTTTATAGTAATTGGGATAAAGAACCTATTTTCAACCATTCTTATTACGTTAAAATATAATCATGTACAATTAATTGGAAAAAAAAAAAAATTGCCTGCATATAATGATCTTCTTCAGTATGCCAAAACAAACATCCAACCAATAATGTAGCAGTTCAATTGAAATAATTCCCATTTGACACCTACAATCAACCTCGAACAAATTTTTTTTTCTTTTCTATATTTCTGACTGATTAATTTTTTTTTATTTTTTATTTTTTACATTTTAGTTTTTTGCTTGTTCTTGAATTTTAGTTTTTTACATTTTAGTTTTTTGCTTGATTGTAGTATGGATTTTGTAGGTTGAAATTCAATCCATTGCCATCCCCATGTGTTGATAGAAACCAAATATCTGCAGAAAAATCAAAATGCCTTGGCGACAAAATGGCCACAGTCTGCATTAAACTGAGCTGTCCGATATGGCCCAATAGAAAATTTCACGACTTGTACAGGCTGTTGTATTTCCAATATTTGTCACCTAACAAATACGACAGTTTAAAGGGCCGCCTTCGAACTTTTGAGACTATTAATTGCTTTTGTGGTCCAATGGGCTGGAAAGTGGGTGGAGTGGGCCAACCAATTTTCAGCTTCGCTGCCGAATTCCCCACCGTACAAATGAAGCATCGCAAAATTTTCAGCCTGAACTTTGTCCAAATTTCCTCCTCCTAATAGTAATACTTTTTTAGTGAACGTAAAAATAAAACAAGCTATATATGATTGACTAATAATTAGGATTATAAACTCTCACAAATCGATCTATATCCTGAATTAGTTCATCCCACTTAATCAAACTTTCATGCATCAATCCATAGAAAATTTTTTACGTTTTTCAGGAACACATTTTTTCAATCAATTCCACATACATTAAATCGTTATAATATATTTTTCTATAAAAACTCCTAAAAATAAAAATAGCAATCTTAATTGATAAATTCTAAGTTTACTATCAAAATCAATAACTAGTTCTGCACACTCGTGAATAGGGCAGCCCAAAGTCGCAATCATTCGTGCATAGGAAATTGTTTGTGAAACCAAAAAAAAAAGGAAAAAAGTTAAACTTGATTCTATTTACCATAAGTTTCATCAAATACACAAGTCAAGTTGTGAGATCTCTAAATCGAATTTTTTTTTTCCACACAAGTGAATTTAAAATTCCTCTCATTATACCATACAATCCAACCCTTCCCTCCGAGGTTTGAATGCTCTCTTCGCAGGTGCAATTTCAGTACGGAGCCTGCGTTATAAGATTGTTTGTGCGGAAAAGGAAAAAAAAAAAAGAATACATTCAACTCGAAAAAAAAAAAGAACCAAAAACTTCTGTGTTTTTTTTTGACAAGACAATCAATTAACTTTCGATTGAATGTGTAATCTAGATTTCGAAACGCGCAAACGCCATTCCATATGTAAGTGACAAATGGATTAAATTCCAATAATTATGCTGTAAAATATTATTGGAATTCTCTGGCTTTTTGTTTCAATAATTTTACCTCTTTCTTTTCTACAACCACCTTATTTATGACTTTAGCAACCCCTTCCCTCTTTATCTGCCCATCTTCGTCCTTGAGAATCTCAATGCCAACACCAACCTCTACCACAAGTCTAGCATGAATAAACTGATCATAAAGCATGGGCAAGGCTAACAACGGAACCCCATAATGTATGCTTTCGATCACAGAGCCCCACCCGCAATGACTCGCAATACCACCCGTGCTTGGATGCTTAAGAATTTTAGCCTGTGGTGCCCATCCATTCACCACCAAACCTCTCTCTTTCACCCTCTCGAGAAATCCTTCTGGTAAGGCTTCTCAAGGGTAATGGCATTTCCCACGGGAAACCTAATTATCCATATGAAATTAGCAATACTCAGGTCCAACCCATATGCCATTTCTTCCCTTTCTTCCTGGACAAGAAGTATTCGCTCCCAAAAGAAACATAAACCACTGATGATTGATCTTTAGTGTTCAGAAACTTGATGATATTGGAGTTATTCTCCTCCTCCTTGGTATCATCTTCTGGTTCATGTAGAGGACCTAGAGCTAAGACCTTCTTCCCGCAAGATAAAGATAAGTGATCAATATATTTCCCCCTCAATTCCTCTCCAGCTTTTCACCAAAATAATATCAGAAGATAATTCAAAGCACTTAGGAGATAACCCACTCTTTTTCAATGTTTCGGACCAATATGGGATATCATTCTTTACTCATGAACCTAACAAATCTCCCCCTTCATGAGTAACCTCTCACATTAAACCTAAATTTACAAACCTTTCTTCGAACCCACATTAATACTCAACGCGAACACTTCTTATCATCTAAGGTCACCTCTTCTCACAAACATGGACCACTCTTCTTCAACATCCAAACTGCATTCTAGATCCCTGCTAACCCTTAACTTCTTGGTCTAATACCAATGAACCCCTTACCAAACCCATGGCGCACGTGGTCCAACACGAACCAAACTTCTTGGCACTTTAGTCCACCACTAAGAAGAGAATTTTTACCGGTCCAACTCCGAGAAGAATCCACTTGCCCATGAGTAGCCCGGTCTCGCAATCTGAAACTCTGATGCCGATTTGATAGGAGAAAACATCTTAAGAGAGTCCACTAAAGAGTTCAATATGTAAGTCAGGAACCCAATTCTGATCCAAAAGTTTAATCCATTAGGTTTCGAGCCCTTACTTACATATTAACCGTTCTTTCTCTATCTCTCGGGCCAATGTGTGACATAATCCTTTACTAAAAAAACCTAATATATGGTAATTAATGTAAACTCATTTATGCGGTCAACCTTCACGAATCTAATCATTATTTGACATTTTGCTTGATTAAGTAAAATCGTCAATTTCAGAATTTGTTGTAGCAAAAAGTCCATGAATTTCTATTTTAGACGTAGCATCGACTCTAAACAGCCCAATTAAACCTACACAGGTGCAAAACTGCCCAAGTCCACTACACACTGTACGCATCTTTAACCATGATTACAATTGACCCAAATTTAACTAACGGGCTGCCCTCCTACTTTTATCATCGAAACCAATTGTGACCACCCCATTGCCAAATTTCAGGTAACGAAAATATTTCTCCCATCTAACGAAAGTATTTCTATCATTTGTAAAGATGGAACGAGTTTGTCCATAAGACTCAACTCAACTGATATGAATGCTAAGTAGTTCTGACTCTTGAAGCCTCTCTTTTTCCTTCCTGTTGTGAGGTTTGACATCTTCGTGAACTAAAAATTAAAAAGAAAAAGAAAAATCGATCTTATGGTTTCCACGGCCCCTTTCAATTGAAAATTATTTGTTCCCAACAAGAGGATGGATGAAGGGCGGGGAAATTCTATATTCGAGATAGAGTAATAACTTAGCAACTTTTTTTTTTTTTTAAATTTCTGTACATTGCTGGTACACACACACACACATTTTAGCCAGACAGTTTCCGAATCGCGCCTCAACCGACGTTGTAATAAGACATTTAAAGCTTTTCTTTGTGGAAGCACTTTTCTTGCACGTACGAAAAGATAATCAAATCTGACAACCCCTTCGCTTGCTATATATCAACTTGGA
Organism: Coffea eugenioides; assembly: GCF_003713205.1. Classification (NCBI taxonomy): domain Eukaryota; kingdom Viridiplantae; phylum Streptophyta; class Magnoliopsida; order Gentianales; family Rubiaceae; genus Coffea; species Coffea eugenioides. The sequence goes on along the minus strand of NC_040045.1, from coordinate 40,813,190 downwards.
TTAGGGCTATTTTGTTTTTTTGGAGATAGCCCCTTGAATCATTTTGTAGTTAAAAGAGCGTGTCTACAACTTGGATTAGCCCCTTGCTCTATGTCAACTTGGATTAGGGCTCTATATTACAAATGTCAGTCTACGACTGAGATCCATGTTGTAATTAAAAGCGTGTGTGTACATATAAAATTCAATAGTGTACGTAATTAATGACGCGCGAACTAGAAAATAGTAGGGATGGCTGTGTTTGTTTTTCTGCTTGAGGAGTCCAAATAACTAATAATAAAAAGAAAATCTAAACTGCTACATTTGTTTCCTGGTAATGAAATTGGGTTAGACTTTCAACATCTCATTGAAAGCCCAAGATGCAGGACTAACCAACTCTAGGGCCACATTTCTTTCTTTCTTGCTTCCTTTCCCAAACAATAATGGATAGTCCAGGACCGTTTCAATTAACTACTTCTTTGGTGCTTTTCAATCGAAATAAATTATCTTCTTTCTGGGACCATTTTGATGCTCCTACCAGTTGCCTTGTTGAGCTCATCGTTCTTGCACTTCTCAAAATCACTAAAGTGACTGCCTAGTTGGAAAATGGAACATATTAAATCTGACCGGTCGAACTAGGGAAAAAAAAAAAGAAGAAGAAAGAATTGCAACTGTAGTCAATAATATTATGCATCAAAGTTTTTTTTTTTGCCTTGAAATTTTCTTATCAGGAATGAATAAATTTAAGTTGCGTAGCTCTTCGCTAAGGTTCTCTTTCACGTCTAAACTGGACCAACGTTTTTCTCTTGGTTTTGTCCTCTTCGCTAAGGTTCTCTTGCACGCCTAAGCAGGACCAACGTTTTCTCTTGGTTTTGCACGCCTAATTTAAACAGGACCAACGTTTTATCCCGGTCAAGATTAAGGACTTACAGCCGCAAAATGACAATGATGTGAACTGACCCTGAAACCATGAAAATGCGTTTGAATATTTGATGGCATGGAATTCAGGATTAGCATGAAAAAGTTGCAGAAAAACACAAAAAGAGGAAGAAAAAGTCGGGATCTTTGTTCTGGATGCTCATCTCAATGGGGTGTTTGTGAGGCTTGAGACAAAATTAATAATTGCAGTTGATGCTAGATATCGGAAGAGCCAAAAGTAAGTATTGTGAGACAGAAAGTACAAAAACTGTGGTTCAAGAAAATCTGGTGTGAATCAGAAATATGTCGGTGCTATGCTTTAGTGAAATACTTTTCATGGTATCGAAATTTGCCTGCTTATTCATAGCAAGCAGCAATATCTGATATGCGATTGTCGCATTTACTCCATGTTCACGTGATTATGTTTTTTTTTCCTTATTCTCGTACATTTTTAATTGGTGATTTTCTCTTCCTATTGCAGATTTGTCTGGTATAATCTATCTTTCTATTTTTTGGACTTCTATATCTCAAGTTTTCATGCGGTGAGTAATTAATTGGATCGAAGAAAATGTTGTACACACACATAAATATAATGTGTTAGAGCCCCTTCAATAACGTTCTTTATGTTAGGTTCACAAGTAAAGAATTTTGTTCCACATTGATTCGAAAGAGATGGAGAAAGTACACTTAATATATAAGTAAGGGTTCGAAACCTAATGATTTAACCTTTCGGATCAGAGTTGAATTCCTGACTTATATATTGGACTCTCTCGAGACGTTTCCCCCGTCACTTTATGATTTTCAATGAAATCATCATTCCCTTCTTTCAATTAGTAGAAGAAAGATTTCGAATATACAAACGAAATTATCCAAAATCTAGCAATACTAACACACGTATAACACTTTGGTTGGCTGCTTACAGAGTTCATAAGCCAGATGCTTCAAGAAACTCCAACAGTACAAAGTTCTTTATCCAAAAAGAAGAATAGTATTAATGTTTTTTCCTTTTTTTCCTTTTTGGGGTCACAAAGCTGAATAAGTAAGGCAAATATGTCTGGTATTCGTTCAAATATTTCTCCTTCCCCTTTGGAACAAAGAAACCAGAAAATGGCAAATAAGCAAACCTAAAATTGCTTTGTCGAAACTTCAGTCTGTAGCATTAGATTATTTATCATTTACCCTCTGAAAATTTCCAACGCCTGCTTCCTTACAGCCTAAAAAGATATCTCAAATTACCCTACAACAACTGACATTTGTGGCACAGCACTTTGCGCTTATAGATGTGGCTACAATATAATGGATCCAAAGGTCATCCAATCGGGGCATGGTCCATAACAGGCCCATTCATTTCATCATTGGTTTTTTTTTTTCTTAATCAACACAGGGTATCCGAATCATTCCTTATAGGGTCCGACTAATCCCCCTGCGGTCCGGGAGAGGAGGTCCCACTTCACACCGAACACGATAACAACGGGACTCGAATCCTGACCGAATCCAGGTAAGTTGCCATACCCTAACTAGGGAGAGTGAACCGTCCGAGCTGCCCCGCGGGGCATCATTGGTTTCTGGAAAGATGGAAAAATAGCAGTGAGCTTTTTAGTGAATCAATTACTTTTATTTAAAGTGAATATTGTTACGTACAATTTAAGCCTTACCACCTTATCATTTAAGCCAATCCTTCTCCCAATTATTTCAAATTCATGAGAAATAAAATGATCAAAATCTATGTTCATGATTTTCTTGAAACAAAAGGATTAATTAATATTATCAGCACTGTACACTTTTTTTTTTTTTGGGAAGCAAGCACCGTATACTTTTATTTCGAGATTTCACCAGTAGACAAGACTAGTTCCTTTTTTTTGTTTGAAGGAAGACAAGACTAGTTCCAATGTAATGGAAGTAGGAACAAAGATCCAAAATTTGAGGATGATCAATTTGGCATTTCTCACTTTTTCTTTAAGAAGTTTTTGTTTCGGCACACAAGGTAAGATAAAATAAGATACTGAAAAAGAAATAATGCACCATAAACGACAATTGGTCTTCGTCGAATTTATCACACAAAGGAATCATATTCCAGTCTCTCAATTCAAAGACTCAGAAAGAGCGATGAGACGTCGTTCTCCCTTTATTTTTTTTCTCTACCTTTATTGACTTAAATTAATCAGATGAAACCAAATTTATCACGCCTTCTCAGATTAATTTGATAATAACTAATGCTGACATGCTTAGTCAGACAGATTACATCGAACATTGCCTAGAATATTTGTTTTTTTTTTTATTTAACGAGAATATGTTATATCGGGTTGAGTTTAAAGAGAAAAAAAATTGCCTGGGGATAATTGAGATGCTGATGATGTCTGGAAGTTCATCTTCTAGGTTAGAAGCATTTTATTGATTAATAATAATCTGCAATTCCCACTCACTGGTAAGTCGGACCACTTGCAATAAAAAGGCCAAGCCATTGCGAAGAAAACAGGCCGGCCTCGGCCTTGTGGGGGTGCATCAGTAATCGATACTCGTTATCATTGCGTCGTTCGATGAAATATTAGTGAAGATTGTTAAGAGCATAAATTTTGATTTCTAGCAAAGCTATTATATCTGAAGCTAGTACCATACCATACATGCACAACTATCACACCAACTGAGAAAAAGAAAAGAAAGAAATTCAGTCTACAATTCCCAATGTTACCAAGTAGCCAAGAACTCTCCTTTAGAAAATCTACCCAACCCCAAGTTGATCGGAAAGAGCCTGAACGGCATTCGGCAGGGACATCAGAGTGACCATTCTTTGAGTATCGGTTCTAGGCACTGCCGCAACAGACAGCAACCAATTCCGTCAAAAACTTCTGCTAAGTGCTAATTCATTCAGTAGGATTAAGAAGCGGACCAAAAACTGAGAAAAAGGAGTACAAAAAAAGGAGTGGGACCTCTATAGAACATCATAGTCACATGCAATTGTGAAAAAGGTCTGATCATTGGATCACCATCAGCCTCATCCATCTCACACGAATCCTATGACTCCATGACCACATTTTTTTGGCCCTTATATAACCACAACCGCAACCAGTCTTCCATTACAGCAGTCATCAAGGCAAGTGTGCCTTTCTTCTTTGTAGAATCATGTTGTTCTCTCATTCTTCATTCTTTTGTTCCATTTTGCCTCTTTTTCTTGTGATCCTATTATCCATTGCTAGAGTTGATGTAGTCTCAACTGTTCCAACTAAAATCGGCCAAGGCTATAGTTTGATTTCTGTAGAAGAGTCCCCTGATGGAGGTATAGTAGGCCTGCTCCAAGTTAAGCAGAAAAACAATGTCTATGGACCTGATATTCCTTATCTGCAGCTCTATGTAAAGTAAGTTCTGTGCAATCGCAATTCCATAACTTTCCTTTCGTTAAAAACTTGACCTTTTTCTAAGTTCTTGCATTTCTTCATTCAGGACCTTAGCTTGTTAACGAGCTTTTTCTGGTCAAAAATTTATCTTTTCTCGCAATTCTGTTTCAAGCACCTTCTGAAAATGTCAAATAAATCTTCTTTGTCAAAATTTGATCTTTTTATTTCTTGCGGTACTTTCTCAGCACCTTATACATCATATAAAGTACATGTACTTCATCAAAATTCAACTTTTTTGTTGGTACAGTCGTCCTTCTTTTTGAGTCACACCTTAAAATTCTGGCAAAAAATTTGATCCTCTTCTGCTGTGCGATGGCTTTTCAGGCATGAAACAGATAACCGTTTGAGGGTTCACATAACTGATGCACAAAAAGAAAGATGGGAAGTTCCATACGATTTGATACCAAGAGAAAAGCCAGCAGCACTGAAGAAAGCCATAGCTTGGTCAAGAAAGAACCAGAATTCAGTCCTTATGGCATCATCAGAATATGAAAGCAATGAGCTCATATTCGCCTTTACTACTGACCCTTTTAGTTTTGCTGTCAAAAGAAAATCAGATGGTCAGACCCTTTTCAATTCTAGCTCTGATGAATCAGACCCTTATAGTCCATTGGTCTTTAAAGATCAGTATCTTGAGATTTCAACCAAACTGCCACTAGATGCTTCGTTGTATGGTTTGGGGGAGAATACGCAGCCCCGTGGAATCAAACTGTATCCTGGTGATCCTTACACCCTGTTCACCACTGATGTAGCAGCCATTAATCTCAACACTGATTTATATGGGTCCCACCCGGTGTACATGGACCTGAGGAATGTGAATAGGGAGGCTTTTGCCCATGCTGTTCTACTGTTGAATAGTAATGGGATGGATGTTTTCTACGCGGGGACTTCTCTGACATACAAGGTCATTGGGGGCGTTCTGGACTTTTACTTCTTCTCTGGTCCTACTCCTTTGGATGTTGTTGATCAGTACACTTCCTTCATTGGTCGCCCTGCTCCAATGCCCTACTGGGCTTTTGGTAAGTTTTTGACTTTTCATTTAGTAGCATTTAATGAGCTAAACATGTGAAGTTCATACAACTTATATAATGATTGAGAATTTCATCCAAATTTGATCCTAATTCTTGTTGCGTTTTTCTTTTCTCTGACAAAAGATATGTGTTTCCAAATGTTTACCACCCACTTTTACTATTATTATTGTTCAGAATTAAATGGTTTGCTTAGGTGCCTAATCATTGAACAGTTTGGTTTCACAAGTTGAAACTAGTTTTATCTCATCCTGCATTTTTTTGCCGGTGAGTGACTAATATTTTATCTTTTTACGAGATATTGTAGACTTTCTTTAGTTTTGCTACATTATACTTGATGAGTCCTTAATTCCATTAAAAAAAAAGGTAGTCAGGATGGGAAGAAGAAACGTTTTTATCCTAAGCAAATCTATAGTAACATTAGTTTTTGCAGACATGAATTAGACAGACTAAAGACATTTCACGAGGAACAGAGGAGTTACAAATATATTAGAGCCTAGTTTTTGGACAGAGATTATCAAATTTTGGAAAGTGTCGGGTACCTAAGCAGATATGGTCATTGGACTTGGGCATACTGAATTTGTTGTATATTAGGGTACGACAGTCTTTTCCTGGTGGAGATTCGGAACAACTAGAGTTCAATAACCAGAAACATGTTTGTTCAGACTTGATAGTGTTAATTAATTAAAGAATCACACGGGTTAATATAAGACAAGGTAGTCGACATTTTAATTACTGGTATACTAAAGTCTAAACTAATGTTTACAAAGGAAAAAGCGAACCAAGGAGAAGGTTTTCACTGAGACGTGTCTGAAAAGGATTGCCTGTCCTCAATGATTGAGATGATGATATGTAAATCGTGTCCTGTGGGGCAGTTTTTGCAATTATTAATGCATGTGCAAATTTGTTTTCCATTTTCTTTTTCTTTTTTTAACCACCTTTTTCACCAACCCTGCATTGAAGGAGCAGGTAATTCATAATTGTGCACCCTTCAATTTGCCTTCGATATCATGCCAAATCTAGGCTGAAGATGTTTGGTCCACTCCACTCTTGTTCTTGTACATCTTCTCCTTTGTCATTTTCATCCTCGGAAAACTTTTTTTGACTGTCTAAGGATTGCATTGATTTGCTTTCTCTGATCAGAAATTTACCCCTTGGAAAAAAAAAGGAAGGAATCTTTAGGTACCCATCAAAGAAGAGTGCAGATTTGGGAAACTTTGCTTGTAACTCATCTTTCTAATTTTTCTCTTTCCTTGAGCTAATGGAGAGAAACAAGTGGACCATCTGAAAGCACTATTGTGAATCTCAAAGATGGTATCGTCCCTTTTGACTATTGTATTGTGTTTCCTAGATGAGGGGTTGCTAGAAACATGATTGAAATCACATTGCCAACATTAAGTTTCTTAGAGGTCCCATTTGATGATAATGCCAAGCAGAAAACCGTCGGCAATTGAATCAAGTTGAGACTTAATAGAGAATTGTATATTTGCTTGAGGTA